>NC_056741.1:1521763361-1521988361 GCF_019279795.1 Protopterus annectens | reverse complement strand
ATGTCCCTATTAATTTGTCCTGTATGTAAGATGCTCAAAGGGAAAGAGGTTGTGTTCATGGTCTGTGCAGGAGATGCAGTGTTCACATTCCCTATGTCCAACACATGCTCTGTACTCCCTGAGTGTGCTAGCTGATCCACATCATCATTAGCTCTGGATCAAGTCTATATCATGCAGATGCTCATGAGTCTCCTTACACTTATGGGGTAACAAACTTATGTCAATGCCTCTGAAACTGAATTCTTCCTAGAATTACTAGAATGCAATCATGTTCCAAAGCAGTAGTATAACTAGGGAGGGCAAGAGGGGCACCTTCCCCTGGCACAAGGTATTAGGCACATGATCAGCTGATCCTGATCTTTTTTTAAATGCAATACCAGATTTTAAAAGCTGGTATTGTATTTGCAGTCAAACTTGCGTGCTGTAGCACTCTGTGTAAGGTCTAAACTGTAGCAGCTGCTTTCTACATTGCAGCAAGCAGTTTGCTACAGTTTAAAAGTAAAACAATTTTTTTTTATTAGTTGTAACTAAAGCATGAGTGCTTTAACTCTCTGTGCAGGCAGGGTATAAACTTTAGCAACTGTTTGCTACATTTGTAGTAAGCAGTTTGCTACAGTTCAAAAAGAAAAAAATGTGTTTTTTGTTTTTTTAAACTAAAACATGAGCATTGTAGTACTCCATGCAGGCAGGGTATAAATGTAACAAATGCTTGCTGCAGTTTAAAAGAATTCTGAAGGAGGGTTCGGGGAATGGCACAGAAAAGGGACTTGAATGGATAATGCAGGAGGGAGAAGAGGCATATTGTGCCTCTGGCCACCTGGTTGGGGTGCCAGTAGAAGGAACATCCTTTGCTTATTTGTTTGTTTTTGCTTTTCAATGAAGGAGGAGGGATTGGGACATAAATCTAACTGTACTGTAATAAGCTGACTTTTGTTTTTAAGAGCTGAGGGGTGGGATGCTGGTTCATAGCTGTTGTAAAGTATCCTGCAATTGTTTATCTAAGTACAATGACCCTCTTATCACCTATACTGTAATATCCTTTGTTAATTCTCACAAATTATGTCTTACTGCGGGTCTATATCAGAACACTGAAAGTTTACACTTTTGAATGTTCTTACATCGACCTCTAATTAGCAAACGCTGACAACATCGAACATTCAGAACAGCGAATTTTTTCCTAGGGAAAAAATGTTTTGTTCCAAAACACATACACACAACATAAGCACACCAAACAAACAGCAATCCACACACATACACCCAAAATCTTACAGCTAATCCTACACTAAACTGTACAAACACCACTAACTATCCACTTACCTTAACCCAAACGCTAACCCTAAGGTCCGTCACTGTCGCACACTCACCTCACCCGCGCCCTAACCCTAACTCACCTAACCCGCCCTAAGCCTCACGTCTACACAATCGCACACATACCTCCCTCGTGCCCTATCCCTAACTCACCTAACCCACGCCCAATTGCACACTTACCTGAACCCGACCCGTAACGTTCCACCACAGTGCTAAAATAGTAAAACGACAGAAACAGACAACCAAATTCGTTCCTAGGAAAAAATTTGGTTATCTGTCATTTCGCTGTTTTCAGCATTCGCTGAATAGGAGTCGATGTAAGAACATTCAAAAGTATGAACTTTCGATGTTCTGATATAGACCCTCTTACTGCACCTAAACACATTCCTGCAAGAATGCAATCAAATGTTGAAGTATCATTTCAACTGCACAATTTTTAAGCACATTTCTTTATGTTAATTGTACTCTTTATGTATAATCTTTATAGGATATTCTTTATCATTAAAAGTGTTTAACTACTATAAGTATTATTCTTAGAGACTTACAGTATTGTAAGTTTTTTAAAAAAGTTTTACTACACTGAATTTTGTAGTTTTCTCTCCAGGATTCTCCTGTAAACAAATATAAAATTAATTAATGAATGCATGAATGAATGAATGAATGAATGACTGGATTAATTAATTAATAATACAGAGGCTGCGTAGATCTGATTCCAGATAAAAAAAAAAAAATCACCTGTGAATACATCAAAGCGGAAAATATCCATTTGTAAGTATGACTGAACACCCAGAAACTTACTGAGTTTTACAAATATAAACATGATACCAAGTATTACTTTATGTGCATACCTTGCACAGATGATGGTGGATGGTGAACATCTGACTTACCTGTATACCTTAAGTCAGGTAGCTTTAATACATTTTAAAGTGACTAAGAGGAACAGAGGTTTTGCAGGTACTGATAACAGAGAAATAGGTATGCATACTTGGGGCATCCGCAGTGGATTGTCTCTGGGACCTGTCCAGTCCTAGCCCCAGCACAGAGATGCCACTCCCTTTGAAAGAGGCTAGACACTCCTCTGTCTCCATGATAGGTGATGCACTTAGTAACCCCACTCACATTTATTGTTTTATCTTTCCATGACAGGAGCTACAGTCATTGTTGGGCATCCCATATCATATCAATGACCGTGTGATACACTATTTCAGTCCTGCCTACCAACCATATTAATAGAAGTTTCAATTACTTCTCATGTATGGTCATGGTAGGACTGGTCAGCTGCATGCAGGCCAAAGATGCATCAGCCATGGAGAGTGAGAGCCTGGCATACCACCTCATTCTCTGTGTCTATGAATTTGGTCTCACACATGTCCCACCAGTTGCAGTGGTGTATTTCTGCTTGGCCTGTTTTCTAGACATTGTTCTGTTTGTATGGAAAACAATGGAATTAGCCTTGTGCCTGCATGGTCCTTACAAATCCTACCACCACCAGTATACTCCTTGGCCATATAGCATGCTGGTTTTGTGCCTGACAGTTATTTATTCATATCCACACTCTTTAAGTAATGTTAGTGAGAGAGGTATATGGGGCATGTCCCTGACAAAACTATCACTAACTTGCAACTGACCAAGCAGACATGACTGCTACTATCACTGTTACAAATATTTTTGCTACTGACATATGAGTAATGTATACAACAGTAAAATACATTGAACAATACTCTGAGTATGTGCTCATGGGCATGTCTCCTATTAAGCTTAACAAACGTAGCCCAGCAGTTGCTGTACCATTGCAATCTTCCCTCTGAATCCACCTTTGCACAACACATTTAAAATACTCTGAAGCATACCTGTCCAGTGACAGGTAAAGTAGTATGCAAGAAGGAGTATTTTAAGAAGCCGGGATCCTGTGGAATAGTGAAATCTAAAGACACTGAGTAAGATGAATAGTATTTAGATAAGCAGTAGTACCAATAATTGGACTTGTAAAAAGTAGTACTTACCATGTAAAGCATTTATGTTTGCAATGATCTTAAGTTTTCTTTCAAAATTCACCTTTTGCTGATATCAAATTATGAGTTTCACACTTTCTTTCTGTAGCATGATGAGGCTGAGTGCCCCTTGTCACCACTATATAGTGCAGATTCACCTGGCTGTGTGCAGTGATTACATTAACTACTGATCAGGTCGTTATTGTTCCTAAATCACTCAATTTGCATAATAAGCACACCTGCTAACCATTGTTCAGATGTCTCCTTGATACTGTGCACATACATGGGTGCCTGTGGGCAGTGTGTTGCAGTGTGGTCCAGGACCTGCCAACAATAGCTGAACTGTAATTCCATATTTACTCATCTGTACTTGGAGTCACTGTATAGTGCCAAATTTCTTAACAGCATACACCAGGGATGGATGACTGCTATGTTTACACTTGAAAGTGCCATTGTGAACTATGGTACTATATTTTCTGAGTTTGGTATGCATTGTGCAAATGAAGGGCCTACCGATGCCCTTTATTGTGTGGCAGCTGGGACACATGAGAATTATATTGTGTGCCAATTCTCTGTATTTTTTCACTGAGCTTCTTCAAGGTAAGATATCATGACTTGAAGAAGGAGATGGTAGTGATCATTTTAGTGGGCAAAGGCAATGTAAGTAGGAGCCACATGATAAGACTTCAATCTGGAATAGTTTAGCACAGCCTGCCACCCATTCACTGGCATACTATGCACAGAAACACAGTACCACCACCATGAGAGTGACAACAGTGCCAAAATTTTGCAGTCCTTGACTGATGGGATGATGAAGTATAACAGCAGGGACCACCTATATACTTTAAGTATAACTTATCTTAGTCACGCATGTTAACTGCATTACATGCCATTTGTGGATATTATACAAAGTTCTTTTTGTCTCTATAGCCCCTGATGAAATTGAAGGGAATAGACAGCTGTGTAGGAGAACACCCTGGTGCCTACAAACCTGCTTCACAATTATCTTGCATTTAATGTAAACAGTAGTAGGGATTCTTACTAAAAATGTATACCTCTTAGACACCAGTGCCACTTATCTTATAACTGCCACAGCTCAAAGATACAACCGTTTAATATTACTATGTGTGTTTCTGCATGCATCCTGGCATATACATGGACAAGTAAGTCTGGATGTTATGCTTGAGCTCCCACCATGTAAGGATGCATGTGAGTTCAGTCCCCCAAACTGTGTTATTATGAAATATTTTGACTTTATTTTTCTGTCTCATTTTAATAATTAGAGCATTAGGCAGGGAATATATGTATGATCAATATGTTTGTTTGAGTGAACATCTTTATCAATATAGTTGCTTCCTTTGCTTATAACCTGTGAGTGAAATGTTATGTCTGAGCAGCAAGGTTTCTTTATACATGTGCATTTGTCTCTGACCTCATTACTGCCTCTTAGACTAGAGACACCTGCTGCTTTTCTTTCCCCTACATAGATCACCATGGTAATCCACTATTTGTTACAATGCTGATGATGATGGCTGCTGGTTCATGTATCCAGTTCAGCTGTATATACATGGCAAACCTCCACTGATTCCTCATTGAGTAGCTTCCCTATCCAGCATCCACATCACCATATGAGAATGAGGGGAGTCGTAATTGTACCCAAGATACAAATAATCTCACATCTCCGGCAGAGTCTCCAGTGACAGAGACTGCAGCTGCAAGCACTCCATGCTATGCCCCAACCAAGTGTCCCCCTGCATTTTGTGTCCATACCTACCTTTGTTGGGTGTTCAATTCTGCCATTACCAATATCCCCCTCTGCTTATTTTTTATCTCATTCACCAATGTGTTCCCCTTCCCTCATTTCTTTCCACACACCCTGTCAATGGTGTCTGTTTTCCCCTGTTGCCTAACTTAATCTCCTTACCTTCCACTTATATCCCTTATTTCTTTCCCCAAGTTTCCTTCTCTTTATGCATAAATAATGAACTTCTGTCCCACACAAAAATAATTACCCCATCTTCCCCACTTGCATATTGCTCCTTCTTTAGTTGCTCATCCTCCTGTTCTATCCCCCTCATTGTTTCCCTTTTCAGCTCTTTCCTATACCTCACTTCCAAACTTTAATGTATTCAAAAATGGATAAAAACACCCCACACATACCCAGATATGGCTTCCAAGTCATTTATCAGTCATCATAATTTGCACAATTGGATGCAAAGAACAACTGTCAATGGCTAAGTATGACCAATAAGGACTGGCATTCGTTCTTGTATAGCAGCAGTTTAGTACAATGTTTGTTATGTACTACATATATTGGACTCGGTTGACACTGGTTACACAAATGAGCTAAGCATCATTTTGTGGTATTCAGCATATACAGCTTATAATGCAGCAGATACCTTTAATGTTACTGCTTGTATAGTTTAGCCTGTAAATGAAATCCAGTGTACAATGTAAGTGGGAAAGACTGGTGGTTCACATCTCTCCTTTTTGTATCTTTCAGTTTTTCCTTCTGCAACTGTGTAACAATTTCCTGCTATGTGATTCATTAAAACTTTAGCATGCTCGCTTATGTAGCTCAACATGTAAATTAGATATTTTGTGCATTAAAATTGGAGGAGGGTGAGGGCTCCAATCCCTTCATGGTTGAAAGCTTGTGTCTTACATTTTAAGAGTAAAACCATCTGCTCTGTGCTTCAGTGACACTTCCAATGCAACTGCTTCTATAGCTCAGCCTGCAAATAAAGGGATTTGTGTAGCATAAATGGAGAGTGTTGTGGGTTCAAGTCCCGTAGGGCCTGTGTATACTGTAGGTACATTGTTGTTACAACAGGGTGCTTTTTCAAAGCATTTGCATCATAGTGCAGGTTCAGTGGTCAAACTCTGCTGATGTCATAACTGCTTTTTGCTGATGTATCTTGGTACCTATCTGTATCTTACCTCTATCTTCTGTTACTCGACAATGATATTCGTGTGCTTCATTCTCCCCTTATCCATTGTCTTCCACATCCCTGATTCTGTTACTGCCTCCCTTTGCAGTCTTGTCTATATTATAAATTTGTTTCTATGACCCTACTACATACTCTGTCTTAATAATACATAACCTACTACCTTCCACAGGTATATTCTCTACATAGCACATGTATCCTATGGTAAAAAAATACATCGTCACACAAGCCTCATGACGCTGGAGGGTGGCCACAAGACTTATTTCTCTTGCCATAAGTGTGCATGCAGATCATCAACAAGTACCCTCGAGGCTTGTGCTCAACAGATAAGCTAAGAAGAAAAAAATGCGTAAATGGACCCTAGTACCAAAATAAAGGATGCACTGCTTAAAGGAGTGGAATCACTAATAAATAAATTTATTTGCTCAAATTATTAATATTCTGAAAAAATGAGAGCTGGGCTGCCTAGGTAATATTTTGATGTTAAACTCAAAAGCATACAAATACCAAGAGTAGGAATGGGAAAATATAAAATCAATGTATTTATTATGCAGTCCTTGCATCTTTTGTACGTCTGCAAATGATAGGATAAAAATATCATTGTAGGCCATTGGATAAGTTATTTTCCTATATTTTAGCATCTATATCTTTTTAAAATGTAATAATGGAGACAGCAGTTAAGTTCTTTGTACATATCAGCAATGTTTTTATTTGTTTAGTCTTTCTTAGAAAATCTAAAGCTAAAATTTTGTTAGTTGTACTGAATGTAATTTCAAGACTTTCTGCAGAAATGTCAAGTAATTTGATAACATAGGTTTTAGCAGTATTATAACCCCCCACCTCCACCACCACTTGTGGAGAAGGAATAAAAGTATGCTTAATTTTAGATCTCCTAAGTGTTCGTGAATGATGGGGTATGGCATATTCAGGGTTATCAGTTTCATTGTCTGTTCCTGTCTTTATCAACAAACAGTGATATACAGCAAGGCATTTTTGCAGAGATTTATTGCACATCTCCAGCTCAGATGAAAAACATAGTGACTTTGAGCACATTGTAAAGCATAAAACAAAAAGTGTTATTTTTCTGTCATTCATAAGTATTGCAGTTAATAAATCTAAAAGAAAATCCTAAAAACCTTCAGCTGGCCATCAAAGCATATCATTGAAACAATCAAGCATGCAATAACACTTAATACGTAAATTTGGCCATCAGAAACAAACTCAGAATAATTCTAGGCTGTTGCTGATCTAACATGGACAAAGTGTTCATTTTTCCCCTTTATTTCAGTATTTATTTCAATAATAAGCATGTTTAAAGGATAAACATCATTGAAAAGAATTGATTTGCTGCTAAACACTTTATAATATATGGATCTATCACAGGGAGTGGCGAGTTTATTTTACTGGATCAACATAAAATGTTATATATTCAGTAATAACATCCATTGGTTAACTAGCCCACTGGACAAGTTATCTCTTTTTAGGGTCAACACAAGAGCAATGTTTGATTAGGTGACTTACTGAAAATCACACAGTAAGCAAACGAGGGCATTGAACCCTGTAACACAGGAACTACAGCTGACAACCATAACCCTCTGCCCTAACTGCCAGTGTAAGCTTTCTGCCTATGTAAGCCCTTCTTCTCAGACTGCTCACAAGGTATTTGATTCAGAAGTAGAGCTATTGTATGTAAAGGTTCAAGCTGGCTCTTTTAGAAAAAGGGCCTTGGCCCAGTAGAAGGTATCATATCACATTACATCTCTGATGTAGTGTTTTTACAGAAGACCAGAATGCAACAAATCACTTCATGTGTATTTTGCTATCTCTATACAAAAAGAAAAACGATATGTATATATGGATCACTATCATAAGATCAAAGTTCCAAAACTTCGAATCATTAAAGGTCGAACCATAATGACAGAAGTTTTAAAATTTCAAATCTTATAATTGAGATCTCTATATAGCACAGAAAGGGAAGATTTCCCTTTTTTACACTATAGTGCGATCTTGGAGTTGGTATATTTAAGTAGTGGGGGTGTGGGGGGTGCAGGGAGGCTGCACCCCCCACACCCCCTACTTAAATATTCTCACTCCGAGGTCGCACTGCATGCAAACACACACAAAACACCACCACACAAGCTATATTCTCCTCACACACACACATCACAGCAACAAAAAAACACTGCCACACACCACAGCCCTTACCCAAAACCCTTAACACACACACACGTACCTGAATCCACAACCACAGTGAAACCTCAGAAGCATGAAATTTAAAACCTCGGTATTCGAGGTTTTGAATTGCGCGCTTCTGAGCTTTTGCTCTTCTCAGGATTACACTTTATGGGCACGAAATACTGAATTTCAATATTTCAGTATATCGCGCTTCTAAAGTGAATCCATATATATATATATATATATATATGTATATATATATATATATATATATATATATATATATATATATATATATATATATATATATATTCTATTGGTATTTGTTACATGGTAAAACAACATATAATTAATATAAGAAGGTTTCCCAAGGATGACTTAATAATCTTAGGAGACTAATGAATGATTCACAGAGCTTAAATAGATTATAGTTGTTAATACACATAGGTTAACTAGAAGCGACTTTCTTGAGGCAAGCATTTATACAGCACTGGTATATAAAATAACTAGATGAGACATTCAACTTTGCTTTAGAAGGGCAAAAAGAGTGCTGTTTGCATTCTGACACATAAAACAAGAAGAATTTTTGTGAGGTTAGCAGGCCTGTGCAGTCTGCTATGATGTAATCCTACTCCTTCTGCCAGGAAACTAGGCACAAGTTGATAATGTGTTCATCCACATTCTCTCACTTTTTAAGAGAACAGTGAAACTAAAATGTAGCTGTGAACTATTCCCTTAAGACAGTGAATATCTCTTTATTATAATTCTCAGTCTTGTTTTTTTTTTCTTAAAGCTATAAATGTTGATGTATTTGGCTATTGTTGGGATACTCATCAGTTTATGACTGTGCATTGGTCTCATGTATCATGTTTGCCAAATTGAGAGTGAACAGTTGACATGTTGCACAGAGAACCTCTCTAGCAGAAGTGAGAAAAACGATTAAATGCTACGGCATACGAAGGGTGTACTTTGTTTAAATTATTTCTATATGACTTACATCTTATAAATGCAATACTTATTACTATAATTTAAATCATGCAGTTACTGACTAGGCATCATTTACAAAGAGTAGTGTTACATACTAGCCAGATTTGACTGCACACTCAAGTGCTTAGTCTTCTTCTTCTTTTCCCAGTTAGGTGTTGCCACAGCAGATCACTGTCTGCTCATGATTGGCAGTGGAGTTTTATGGTGTCAAATTGCCAGCCCGGTGCCCAACCTTCCACAGAAGGCACACACTCATGCCTAGGGCACATTTAGAGTGTCCAATCTACTTACAGCATGTCTTTGGGAGGAAACCAGAGCACCCAGAGGAAACCCACATGACCACAGGGAGGATATGCAGACTCCACAAGCAGGCAGCCCAGCTGAGAATCGAACCAAAGAACTTCTTGCTATGAAGTGGCAATGCTAACTGCTGCACCACCGCGGTCGCCCACTCTCAAGTGCTTAGTGATAGTCTTTAATTATGTTGCATAAATCTTAAGTTCTAGCGCAGGCAAGGGTAGCTACAGTGATGGATGCACTGTAAGCTGGTTTTCAAATGTAATTCTTTGCAAATTTAAATATGTTTTTGAAGCACATTTTCAGTATATGATTCTGACATTCTTATCTTACTAACCTTCTTACCTACCTTACTGTAATGATATCATCATAATACTGCATGCATATGTGTGTTTTGAGACACACACACACACACAGAGATATCTATACATTTTATATATATATTATATTATTATATTATATTATTTATATATATATATATATATATAGAGAGAGAGAGCAGTCTTTTTACAGTCAATCTAAAAAGGTAAAAAAAATATATATTTTTTGCCTATACCCACTGCTAATTGTGTATGTCAACTCTTAGATTGCACAGTAGGAGGGAATGAGCAAATTCCCAAAAAGCAGTGTACCTCACTCTCACATCTAAAGCTCCTGACAGGCTGAAAAACAAGGGGAAAAAAATGAGCATTTGCTCTTGTAGATTGTGTGTGTGTGTGTGTGTGTGTGTGTGTGTGTGTGTGTGTGTGTGTGTGTGTGTGTGTGTGTGTGTGTGTGTGTGTGTGTGTGTGTGTGTGTGTGTGTGTGTGTGTGTGTGTGTGTGTGTGTGTGTGTGTGTGTGCGTGTGTGTGTGTGTGTGTGTGTGTGCGTGTGTGTGTGTGTATGTGTGTGTGTGTGTGTGTGTGTGTGTGTGTGTGTGTGTGTGTGTGTACACTCGTGCATGCATGCACATGTGTTTGTGTGTGCAAATGTGCAATCTTTTACTGTTGATCTAAAAAGGTCAGAAAAAAATAAAACACTAATTTTTTTTGCCTACATCCCCTGCTAATTATATGTATCAGCTCTGAGACTGCACAGTGGGAGGGAATGGGCAGATTCTCAAAACCCGATGTACCTCAATCTCACATGGAAGGCTACCGACAGGCTGAAAAACAAGGAAAGAAGAGCATTTGCTCTTACGGACAGCAATCATGTGTGTGTGTGTGTGTGTGTGTGTGTGTGTGTGTGTGTGTGTGTGTGTGTGTGTGTGTGTGTGTGTGTGTGCGCGCGTGTGTGTGCATGTGTGTGTACTATAGCACAGCATATCATGATGGTTTTCACCAACTAAAAGACTATGTGTCTAAAATATGTAAACAGTCTTTGACTTAAATGTATGAATAGTGCAGTAAATAATCTTTGTGATCTAAAAATGTGTAACTAGAGTTCTCCTTGAATGTAGCTGAGTCCTTTTCAGTCATGCTTGTTACTTTAAGAACACAGATGGACCCAACTATAATATTAAGAACAGGAATTCTTGAAAAAACATGTGAGGTAATACAAACAGATAGCTGAGGTATGACAGGGCAGAGAGTGCTTGTCTGTACTAATGACAAGTATGTGTCCAGAGCAACAACTCTGTGAGAGACAACTGACTACTATGAAGACCAAACCATGAGAAGAAGTTAGAAAATATTTTGTCCGAAAAAATCCAGTGGAAGCTCCTGTCAGCGACTATTTGCCAGCAATATAAGACTCCACTAAATAAACCGGTGTTGTAGTTGACTGAAAAAGACACACATATTTCATTGTTTTGAAGAATCTGACTAGCTGCATTTGTAACTAATAAACTGCAGTATTTTATGTGTAGGGCAGTTTGGTATCAGTTATTTCTGATAAACTCTTTGGTTCTATCACTGGCATTGTGAGTGAAAATCAGATACAATGAAAGAGTGACGGACAGGCAGACAGTATTATGGTGTGCTGGGATTTTCTTTCTTTTTTCTATACCTATGCATGGTGCAGTTACCACAGAAAATAGTAGTCACAGCTGAAGGCAAGGGTATGGACACCATAACAAGGTTGATGGCTACATCAAGGGCAGCTGCCACTAATAAAACAGCTGACCATGGAGGATGATATTAAGATGTACTTTACCACCATCAAGCAGTATGCCCACTAGCAGGGATGGGATTTAGCTGAGCAGTCCAAGATACTATTAGCAAGTTAACACGAAATCCACTGAGAGCCTTCAAGATGGAACATGCTAAGCAGGACAGTGATAATTGAAAAAGGCTTTACTTGCCAGAGCTGGTGTCACAGACACTAGATAAAAAGTTTCATAGGTGGACATTTTCTTATTACAAAATAGCAAAGTCACAAATATTTAATTTAAAGAACATTATTAATGGATAGTTCCTTGAGGCCAGCATAAGAAAACACTGACAGAAATTATAGCAAATGGCAAAAATAAAATGTATTTTCCTATTTATTTTGGAAAATGGGGCTGTCAAAAAGATCACCAAAATTCTCTAAATGTTCTTATTGTTATAACATAAAACCATGTATAAATCTGGTCAGTCTAGTCTTGAAGTAACAAACAGAAAAATAACAGGTAAAGAAATACTCATTTTAAATGTGCTAACAGAGATTTAATGGCATTAGAATGTAATACATCATCATCTAAAATGTTAGAATCTATTCTATTATTGTGCAGTTGCCAAGTTAAGTGCTTCCTATTATTTGGACAGAAATAAA
The DNA here is from genome assembly GCF_019279795.1 of Protopterus annectens. NCBI lineage: Eukaryota > Metazoa > Chordata > Ceratodontiformes > Protopteridae > Protopterus > Protopterus annectens. The sequence continues at coordinate 1,521,975,922 of NC_056741.1, read as the reverse complement.
AACTTGGTTTGGAAAGTAAGTCTCTACTGTTTCTGTTTTTCTCAATTTAACACTTGATGTGATAAGAGGGAAAGACTGTTCCATTTTAAAAAGCTGTGGAAGCAGTGGGAAGAAGGTACATTTTTTGATAGATCACCCTATCAGTGTATGAACATGAACCCCAAAAGTAGTGGGTACAGCCACCAGAGTGCAAGCATCTAATAAGGTACAAGGCATAGGGCCGGATTCACGAAGGCTTGCACGGAGTCTTAGAGTAGAGTAAGACTCCATGTAGCCATCATGTCCAATGAGTGATCCAGGAACAGCCTGTAGGGGCGTGTAAGAGAGCTCCTAAAATGGCTCTTACACGGACAGGGCTGGGATATGCAAATTACCTCAATTGCAGGTGAAAGGCATGCAAATGAGGTAGATTTGCGATTCAGGAAACCCGAACCTGTTCGAGTAAGAGCAGTGTTATTTGCAGAAATTTACTCAGTTGACAACTGAGTACCGTTCTGCAAATAGCAAAATGGAGCCGTGACAGCTCCAACTAAACGTTGCATCCAGTGCAGGAAGCATGCCAATGGCCAAATATACAGCCATTGGAAATGTTTCCTGATGCAATATGAAAATAAAAATATATTTTTTTTTGTCGATTTCCGATTTTTAAGCATAGCGCAGCGCCGCGCAAACGGGCTGCACTCTAAAACCCAGAATATTAAAAATTAAAACCCACAAATGTGGATTTTATTGAAATTGTTAATGTACAATGCAAGGGAATGGCAGGCTGAAGACAACATGGCCACCGAGTAGAGGTTGCTAAGGGGGGAAGCTCAGTCTAAGAGATGCAACCAAGCATTAGTAGGCAATCCTATGTAAATGAGTGTTAGGATAGTGAATCGCAAGTTTACATAGCAAATGAGCACAGTCAGTGGAGTGTAGGAGTAGGATATGGGGAGTAACAGAGTAAAAGATAGGTGACATCATGAGGGGGGTATGTATGAAAGAAGTGAATTCATTGGAGCAGAGTGGCATGTGTCAGCTATCATTTATACATCATGGAAAGAGGTGTGTCAACAGGTACTCTAGGGAAAGCCAAGAAATGGAAGGTGTATTCCGTGGATAACACCAAAGTTTCTTGCTGAATGGGTATGCATGCGTGTGCACGTGTGTAAACCCAAGTAAGACAGAGTGCATGTGTGTAAGCATGACTGCGCACGTTTAAGCTGGAGTAAGCATGTATAAGGAAGAGTTGTAAGCGCGTTTGCGCTGGTGTGCATGCGTTTTAACATGAATAAGCAAGTTTTAGTCCGTGCAAGCATGTGTGCGCTTGTGTTAGCTGCTGTGCGCGTGTTTGCTCTTGTGTGCGTGGCATTCCCTCCCCCACTGAGGAAACAGAAAGGAAAAAGGAAGCACAACAAATAGTAGGAAGCTACCATGGAGTACTAGCAGAGCTAGCAGGTGAAAACAATCAGAATCAGGCAATTACACAGGCAGTACACTAGCCCAGCCCAGCCTAGCACTTAAAACTCTGCAAACAACAGTCCAGTATGTTTCTCACAACAGACACTGCAGTAAGCTAATAGAAGTGAAAACTGAAAAAGCTTTACTGAGACAAAGAAATGTTAGGGGCTGTCATTGCTGTTATAAGGCGACATATGCAACATGCTGAGGGTGGTGACAATGGAAATGCTGCTGGACAACCCACAGTGAGAAGACAGAGAAGAGTGCACAGGCCCAGGGTAACCTACCAGGGGCTACATGAGCTGGAGATAGTGGAGCACTATAGAGTGAACAGAGACCTCCTGCAGCAAATTGTTGAGCTGTGCAGGCCACGCCTCACACACAGAACCAACAGAGGGGAACCCATCCTCATGGAAACCAAGGTATGTGTTGGCCTAAGAATATTAGCAACAGGTACGTTCCAGAGACCAACTGGTGATATGATGGGGATATCGCAGGCGTCAGCATCCAGGGTACTACACCAGTTCCTGGATGCCATGTCAGCACATGTCAGTGATCATGTATATTTCCCCAATTCCCATGAGGTATTGGCCAGCAATATGCGTCTCTTCCAGCAAATAGCGGAATACCCTGAGGTAGTGGGTGCAATAGACTGCACGCACATATGCATCAAAGCACCAGCCGGCGAGTGGGGTAGGGTCTTCTTCAACCACAAGGGCTTCCCCTCCATCAACTGCCAGGTCATGTGTGATGCCCAGGGCATAATACTGAATGTGTGTGCAGGCTGCTATGGAAGCTACCATGATTCCCATATCTGGCATCTGACGCAGCTGTACCAGACATTTGCCAATGGGGACATCCCACATGGTCACCTAGTGGGGGATGCTGGCTATGCACTGGAGCCGTGGCTGATGACACCCATCAGAAATGCACACACACCTGAACAGGAATGCCATAATGAGGCACACGCACAAACATGTAATGTAATAGAGTGTGTGTTTGGGCTGCTGAAGTCACGGTTCCGATGCCTGGACACATCTGGTGGAGCCTTGCAGTACTCACCAACTACATGTACCCAGATTGTCATGGTATGTGCTATGCTACATAATATGATCCTGTGAAAACAGCTGCAGCAGGACCAGCATAGGCCTGGGCCAAACAGCCCCCCACCATTGCCAAGGCCATCACAGGCAGAGCGTGACTCAGAGGAGGAACAACCTGAGCCTGTCCCAGTAGTCAGAAGGAGGCATGCCCAGTATGCTCTGGCCTTGGCAAAGATGCAACGCATAGCACATACACTGGCTCAGTAGGAACTCTGGAAATGATACCTCTCTCCAACTTGCACATATAGTAAAAGGGATGCCTAAGTTGACACTACCTGCTTTCAAACATGTACAGGGAGTGTAGTATGTGCATCTGACATCGGCAGCCCTGCAGCACCACCTAAGGCATGATTGCCATGTGTTAAGCAATATAAAGCAGTGCTAAACAGCATTTACCACCATGTAGTATATGCAAACAAAATCGCACACAACAACTAGCACAACTGTGGTCAATGTTCAGTAATATTGGGCAACGTCCAGCAATGTTGGCGAATATTGAGTAATGTTGGACAAGCCTGGTCTAAGTAGGGCATAGCCAAACAAAAGCAAACATACTCATATTTGCTTAACGGGCCCTTAAGCAGACTGATCTGCTCAGTATGAAAATATAAAGCAGTGATGGGCCTCGAACCCAGGATACTATGCACTACAGCCAAAGCACTGAACCACTAAACCATGACAGCATTGCAGTGGTCAACCTGTATGAAGGAATGTTGATAAGTCTATGCAAAGTATTTCATGGAAACCCTGCAGGCACAGCATAATCCTTGTCGAGTTATGACACAAAGGTGAGCCCTGCAGTGAGAACAGAACCTGACTTCCAACACACTCAGTATAAATGTTAATATTGGTCATGTTTGCTCACATCAACCAATGTAGTGGACCTCAGATAGCAACATACTGAAAGCTCACACTGGGCATGCTCACTCACTTGAATAAATGAGATAAATGTCAGGCAACAAAACACGGAATGGCAGAACTGGGCATGCTCACACACTTAGGCCATGTCTGAGTACAGCAGTGGGCCATGCATATCTGGCAGCTGCATGTGTTAACCCAGGAACCTGTCACTATACAGCAATCCGCCCTGTGCACACAGTCATATGACAACAGACACATCTATAATATAGTGGAACCCTGTCATAATCAAATATGTTCTGCAGATACCAAAGTTGTTCATAGAAACTGGTAAAGCAAACATGATAAAGACCTGCAAACAGTATCAGTAATAAACATTGTGCATCCTGAACATTAGAATAGGTTCAGAGGTCGAAACTAGGCTATCTGCCCTAGGGCATGTACAAGCCTAGACAGAGAGTGTTTGGCATTCGCAACCCTGTCAGATTACTACACTGTGTGTGTGAATAGTAGGTCACACAAGATAGCCCATGTACATTTAGGCTAGTGTGCCACTGTCTAGCAGGGACACAAGAGATATCCCAGGGGTAAACATATGATCAATCATACAGTCGTCAAGATGTCTCCAGTAGGTGGTCAGTGGGTGGCTCTGCCTATGTGAAACTGGGATTACATTCTGGAGTGAGTGGAGCCTCTGAGATAAGAATTTGTCCCTCCACAATGTCTTATTAACATCTGTGCTGAGGTATACGTCCCTGGAGTGTGTAGCTCCAAGGGAGTCGGATATCCTGAGGTGGAGCATGTCCAGTAATTCTGAGTTGTGTATATCTGTAAACAACAGGCACACATCATATCCGAGTAGATGGTAAGCGACTGAGTAGAGCTGGAGTTACTGCATCTGAACTGTGCAGGGCATCTGTGGGAGTCCCTAGATCTGCTTGGTGAGGAACTTCCACGGCCAGTACAGTTGCTGCAGGTGTTGGGTAAGGTACACCCCAAATGTGGCATTGTAACCAAGCATGGATGTGATGAGTATAGGGGCACAATGACCTCACTCGATCTAGATGTGAAACCATATGGCATAAGGTGGGCCACATAGAAGGTGTGTCCAACCACTTTGGCAACATGAATGTCAAAGGCAACAGTACGAACAAGTCATGTCCTCAAACCCCTAACAACTCCTACCATATGTAATGGAGTACTACCTATGTGGTAATGTGTGGGTATGTTGTTATTCCCAAAGGCGATGACTATGCAACTAATGGCATTTAGCTGTAGGCCATGTCTCAGGAACCAGTCATCCATCTCTGTGAGACCATGTTGGAGTATGCATGTGGCAGCTGGAGAGTTGATCATGGCACCCAGTTTGCAGTCAAGTGCAAACATGTTCAGCCATATTCCCCCTGTGGTAGCCTGTACATCAGACAAATGTATACTGAGCAAGAGAAGTCCCAGGACCGAGCCATGTGTGATGCCACGTGTTACTGGTGTATAGTCAGACATGGCACCTGCAATTCTGACCATGTGGGTGTTATCCCTGATCCAGATATCAATCCATCGTGTGAGATATGTGTCCATATCGATGCTGGTGAGCCTATACATAATAGCCCAGTGGGTTATTGTGTTGAAGGGTTTTGCAGGGTTCAGGTAGGCTGAGTGGACAGCCGTCCCTATGTCGATGGACCTGTTAGCCATTTAAAGAATGCAAACAGGTTCAAGAGGCAAGATCTGCCCACAACAACGCTGAAATGTGTAGGACACAGTGTCTGTAGGTTCCCGATGTCTATGTGTATGAGTCCCATGACAATACCCTCCACAGCTTTGCAGATCAGGCTACTTAGGCTTATAGGGCAATATTGTCTGTGGTACATTGTGGCACCAACTGTGTGGAGCGGGTCCACTGTCACTGTACGCCATTCCTTGGGTACATATCCTGTGGTAACTCCGATATTGAACAGTGATGTAATGTGAGGGTTGCATCTGTCATGATGCTTGTGTAAGATGCAGGCTGGGACACCATCTGGCCACTCTGATACTGTGATGAACGCTTTGGGGAAGGCAGCACTCACCTGTTACTGTGTGATGTCAGGGAGGTTATACTCTGTTGCGATGGATAGTTGCTCCTTAGGGGGGATGAGTGGGAGACATCTGCACTGAACCTGTTTGCCAGGATGTTGGCAATGCCAGTGGGTTCAGGGTAGGTTTAGTCAGTATGCAGTAACTCACAACCTATCAGTGAGTGTCCACCCAGGTTTCTGACATAACTGAAGAAGACCTTGTGATAGTCCTACGTGTCTGTTGCAATTGTCTGGTAGAAGCGGCCCTTAGAAAAGTGCATGAGTGATCGTAGCTGTCTGTTAGTACAGATCACAGATGCCTTCCCAGTCTGGGATTGTGCTCTATCATGTAGTAGCTGCCTCCTGACATTGTACAGCTTATTAATGGCTGGGGTCTACCACACAGGTCCCCTGCCATTGGAGTAGTGAGTCCTGTTATTATCTGGGATAGCACAATCCATGCAGTCCACTAGGTGTCCATAGAATGTGTATGTAAAGGATGCAGCAGTGTGAGCCGTATTTGCCACTGTCTCAGGGTCTCTGAAGGATACCACCTTGCTTCGGTGACATGAAACGTTGGCTCATGAGAAGTTCACCAAGATTACCCAGGATGGGTGTGTGGAGGGTGTATGTATGTCCAGTGATATACATGTATGTTCTGACCTTACCAATGCAGGGTATATCGCTGATGTGGAACATAGAGTCCCCATGTTGGTGATGATCAGGTCCAAATTGTATTCCCCCTTGTGGCTGTGCTGACTGATTGTGCCATAGTATATGAGTCTACTAATTGTAGCGACTGTTGGGTGAGGGTGTCGGGGCATGAGTAGTATCCCCAGTCAATAGTTGTGTACATGAAGACACACAATATAATGGTGTTTGTGGAGACCTTCATATTCTCCATAGTTCCCATGAAAGCCAAGTGTGGTTCCTGAGTTTGGGAGTGTGTTCTGTAGCAGGCAACAAACTGAAAGGCAGTATTGCACAATGGTAGTTGTATATGTATGGTTTGTGATGCTTTGTGCAGTGCTACTAACCCGGAGGTGTGTGTATCTGTGATGTATATGGATACCCCCCTAGTTGTGTTGTCTGTTCCAAGTCTTGTTGTCAGACAGCATGGTATGAAACATAACCTGGTAGTGCCGGTGTGCTTAAGCGAGTCTGAACCAGGCGTCTGTCAGTGCACAGATATCACTATCCTCCATACTGAGGTGAGTCCTCAGTGGTCGCAATATGAGGTTAACACAACTGTTGTTAAGCAGCATTACCCTTAGTTTCATTTAACCTGTAATGTCTATGGAGGTGTGTTTGCCTTCTGAGCCCTGCTTAAAAAAGGCACTATGGTGGTAGCAAGAGCCTTAGCCAGCATTCCAAAGTCCAAGGGTGACAGGTGCAAGCTGTCCATAGTGAAGCTACATGGCATGTTGAGCATGTCACCATAGGCTGACAGACACTGTATCCCCTATGAATTTAACAAATTTGTTAGGCAACTGTTAAATGTGATATGTGTGTCCATATACTGTGACATCATAATTGGTTGGTGTAAGATGTTAGACAAGGTCAGGGTCATAGTGGCCTGGGCTACATGATCAGAGTGTTCCTCCATGTATCATGTCATATGGTTCTGGGAGTAACGTCTGAGGTTATACACAACAGCATGGACAATGATGGTGCCAGTCCTGTACTTGCTTTGGAGTGACCTGACTGCCTGTGTTATGCGGCAGATCCTGGCACCCAACAGACAGCCCAAAGTGACTATTCCCTTGTTAGGGCTGATGAGTGGTACGTCAGTGTGTCTGACAATAAGTGTCGCCTATTACAAATGTATTAGGCGTGTTGTTTAGCCCGAAGGGCAGTGACTGTGTGGCACACTGACATTGTGAACTATGTGATATGTGGGTACTGTCGGAATGTGGGACCTACAAGAATATGACACAGTTTGTCAGTGGCCACAACTGTGGCATTGCTACTGTGAGTGTGCTAAACTACAGTAGAACAACAGGCATAGGTGTACTGATACTATTCAAAATATCAGTATTGCACACAATAGGCAGCACAATTGCTAAACACAGTACACATCTCACATATGCATAATCTAACAATACAGGTAACAGTAGTCTACAGCTAGGGCATGTTACCTGCACGCTCCATGTCACCAAGCTGGGTGGCTCCGGCCTCCATGATGACACATGTGTGATGTTGTTGCTGCTGTAGGCCAGGAGCCACCACACTTAAGAGCAGTTCCTCCACTCTGGTGAGGGGGGGATGTATGGCCACCCCACCACCTGTGGCAAGCTGTTGTCTATGGATATCAGATGTACACCGCCGGACATGTCTAATTAAATCACTGCAGTGATGGCGTACCTGCTCATATGTCCGGTTATGCATGCCTATGTCATTTACCCGACGAACAAGATCTTGCCACAGTGCAGTACGCTCATGCTGGTGCTGGCTGGCCCTGGAAAACAGCAGGGTATAGTGCTGAACCAGGCTGTGGTGGATTTCCTGTTCCTCTGCGGCTGTGTAGGAGGGATTCCTTTGATGAGCCATTAGCCTGGAAGACAAGTAAATGATATGTGTGAGCAAGTCATGTGGCACACTTAACATTATACAGTACAGCTATCAGTTAACTGCCATATATAGCAGCTGTTTGTCTGTCAGAGGATACACACATTCAATACCACATATCAGTGCTCAGCCCACAACTGGCTGACAGTGCCTGCCACACTCCATATAACAAACCAGTATATACCAGTACTCGGCACAATGTTTGGGATCCAATGCACAGCCTTGCAACAGGGGTACATATCAAGCTAATGCATGAAGAAATATGTCATCCATTGCAATGAATGTGAAGTACAGTTACAGTATATCCAGTAACACACCCTAGTCGTTGATGCCATACCCCTATATAACATATGTGCACAGTTGTTAATATAGCTGGCATACTGCTGTAACAGAGTATACATGTTGCTAGGTACACACACAAATCCTGCAACACACATGCAATTGCGGACATGGTGCAGGCATCATTACACACACATCAGACATTCATACAACACACAAATGTATGCTGACACAGATGAGCATTACCTGTGTACCTTACAGTACAGTGTGCCCCTACTTACAGATACCTATGCCTGAGATATGTAATCTGTGCAGACTACAGAAAACACACAAGACAGTGTTACCAGGGAATGTGAACATACACCATACTGTGCTGTTTAGGCCTACAGCTTCAGGTAGTACAACAGTTCAAATGTCAGCTGGATTCACCAGCAGTACAACTTACTGAGCATATATGTATTGCTTCAGCCTATGATGGGACACCACAGTCGTACACAAGGAACTACATCACAACATATGCCATCCTACTATGTCTGCATTCCAATAACTGACACATCTTTCTCTGGCCTCACACCTAGGACACAAACGACCATGACAGAAACAACCTCACACTAAGCTATCACACCATTACAGACCTTGCACACATTCACTGTCACACTCATTCCACCTCACATAGCAGGTATTGCACTGAGTACATGTGTGTGTGTGCATTGTGTCATAGGTAGGTAATATGCTATTGGCCCTAGGGCCTACAGCAGCCTAGCCATATGCTACCCTGGCCTTTGACACACATGTAATTTGATTTCACTTGCTCCTGTCAAGCGGATACACAGAGGTGATTTCCAGGGCATGTTACCTATCCCCCAGACAATCATCAGGGGTATGTATGACATCTGCTACTGAGGAGCCTTGTTTGTTAATGCTGGGTGGTTTACTTCAGAATATGGCATATTTGCCAATAGGAGCCTATCCCTCCAGCATGTGCTGTTTAGTGAGGTGGCAGGGATTAGGGACCTAGGCCGTGTAGCCTGGTGGGTTTGTGAGGTGTTGACATGGTGGTTGTCTGACTGCTATGGGTGTGACATACCTCTGTATGTTCGGCAGAGGTAACCTCTGGGTGGCCAGTATGCAACGCACTGTAGCTGTGGTTATGTGAGTCAGTCTGCTTAGGGTATGTTTTTTAGGGCAGTATTACTCTTTGTGAGGTATATTTGTGGCCTTTCCACTTGCTGTAGTTGTCATGTGAGGTACATACCACATGGGGCATTGTGATGAGTACAGGGGAACACTGACCTATATTTCCGTACATGACACAATGTTTGTGATGACACGTACCATGTAGACAGAGTACAAGACTAGTGTGGCACTGTGAATATCAAAGGGGAGGCTACTGTCCACCTGTGTCCCATGTTCCCTTCTGACACCTTCAGTGTTAGGCAGGTAACCACCTATCTGGTAGTTAGTGGGTAAAGTGTTTTGTAATGGGGTATGGCACTGCAGTATCAACACTGGTGTTCAGTCCATGCCTTGGTCACCAGGCACCTGTTGCTGTGCGTCTGACCCCGTGTCTCCCTCTCTCACTATATATATATATATATATATATATATATATATATATATATATATATATATATATATATATATATATATATATATATATATATATATATATATATATATATATATATATATATATATATATATATATATATATATATATATATATATATATTTAAAATTTTTTTTTTTTTTTTTTTTTTTTTTTTTTTTTTTTTTTTTTAAAAAAAAAAAAAAAAAAAAAAAAAAAAAAAAAAAAGAAATTATTTTTATAATTTATTTGGAAAGGAAAGGGGGCGTACACCCACAAAAAAAAACCCCCCCCCTTTTGGGGGTTTTTTTAAACCCTTGTTAAACCCTTTTTTTAAAACCTCCTCATTTGTTTTTTGGGGACAAAACATTTGCTGTGGGGTGATTTACAAAAACAAAGGAAAAAAAAAGGGGTGGCGGAAAAAAAACCCCCCCCTTTTTTTTGGGACTTTAAAAACCCTTTTGGGAAACCCCTTTTTTTCTTTCCCAGGTTAAATTCAGGGAAAAATTTGGGGTAATAAATACTTTTTAAAATTTTTTGAAAATTTAAATTTATTTCCCTTTTCCCCCCTTTTTTTTAAAAATTTTTTATTATAAATTTTTTGGGGTTTTCCCCTTTTTAAATTTTTTTCCCAACCCTTTTAAAAATTTGTTTTTTTCCCCCATAAAAAAAAATTTTTAAAAAAAAAAAAAAAAATTTTTAAAAATTACATTTTTAAATTTATTTTTTAAAAAAAATTTTAAATAAAATTCCAAAAAAACTTTTAAAAGAAAAATTTTTTATTTTTTAAAATTTTCCCCTTTTTTTCCCCCAAAAAAAATTTCTTTTTTTTTTTTTTTTTTTTTAAAAAATTTTTTTAAAAAGGGGGGTTTTTTTTTTAAAAAAATTTTTTTTTTTTTTAAAAACCCCTTTAAAATTTTTTAAAAAAAATTTTTGGTTCCTCCCCCAAGGGGGTTTTTTTCCTTTTGGCCCCAAAGTTTAAGGGGGTTTCAAAGCCCACTTTTCCCCCTTGTGTAGGCCCCTGTTTGCCCTTTTCCCCGAAAAGGGTTTTAAATTTTCCAAAAGGGGAAAAAATTTTTTAAAATTTAAATATTATTTTAAAATTGGGTTCAAAGTTGAATTTTAAAAAATCTGAAAAAAATTTTTAAACTTACTTTATTTTTCACTTTAAAACCCCCAAAACCAAATTAGGGGAAAAATAACCTTTACATTTTTCAAAAACCCCTTTTTTGGGTTTTCCCTTTTTTTTTTTTTTGGGTTTCAATCTTTTTTTTTTTTTTTTTTTCCCCCCATGTTTTTTCCTTCATTTAGTTTTAAAAAAAAAAATTGGGTTTTTAAAATTAATGAATTTAAAAAAAATTTTTGTCCCCCCCGTTTCTACCCTTTTATTTTTTTTGGGTTTTTTTTTTTAAAAAAGGGTTTTTTTTCCCTTTTTTTCAGTTTGGGGATTTTTTGGGGAAAAAAATTTTGGTTTTAAAATTTTAGTTTAAATTCCCCCTTTTTCAAAAGGCCACCTTTGTTCTTCGGTAAAGCAAATAACAGAAATATGAAACAATTTCCCAAATCAAGGATGAAAAATTATATTATGATTGGTTATAAGGTAGTTTAAATATTTTCCTTTTTGGGAACACCCAAACCCTTACATGATGTGCATAACACAATTGCAAAACTCTGTGGATCTAACATTTGTAACTCCCTAAGAGAAATTGCAAAATCAAAGTGGACACCCCAAACATAAGGACAAAAATTGGTTAAAAAACAAGTATTAAACATTGACATAAAATTTTCTGAAGGAAAAATCAACCAAATGTTGTCATTTTAACTTAAACTAATATTATATTTAAAAAAATTTTATGAAATTACCATTGCACATTTTTAGCACACTGCATAACTTAACAAACACATTTTAAATATGTAGGTCCCCTTCAACATAATCATGCCAAAACATCTTTTTAAATTCCCTTATTTTTAATTTCCCCCTTTTCCTGTTTTTTATGTTTTTTTGGGTTTTGGGGGGAACTTAGCCTTGGTTTTTGGGCTTATCAAATTTTTCAATTTTTTCTCCCTCTCCCTGTTTGCAAAAAATTTTAAACAGTGACAAATTAGGCTCTTTTGAGGTACTAAATTGTGCATGTGATGCTGAAAATTGGGGCCCACCATTTATAATTATGAAGTCTGTTAATTGAGTTCTAAAATTATTTAGGAATTAAAATAAATTATGGACCCATTTAAGGGGGACATCTTTTTCTGGGAACATTTTGGGAGGTTTTTGGGTTAAAAAAACCCCCTGGGCCTTTCTTAAAAATTTTGGGCCGGGGGCCCTTCCCCCCTGACAAAATAATGGTTGAACTGGAGCCTCTGCAGCCATTCCAATTAACCATTACTTGGCTATTTCACTCCATTTACCATAAACACTAATGTGCATACTGCTTTTACTTCAATGATTGGACTTCATTTAAAAGTTTTATTTTGTATTTACAGCACAAACATTAAGTCATCTGTTAAACAAAGCAATGCAGTCTCACAATGAAAACTTAGCATTAAAACTTCTGCCCTTGAAACTCACATTCATTGAAACAGCATTGAAACCCACAATCAAAGAAAATACATTTTGCCAGTGGCAGATAAAGATTAATTTTGGGCTGTTTTCAAATCATAGGCCCCTCTTTGCATATGAAACATACATGTGCTCTTTGATACACCTTCCTCATTGTACTAAAAATTATATTCCTTGTACAATACAGTACACTTGTTAGAGGGTGTTTTAAATTTGTTTTGAACATTTTTCCAGTCAGCAATGAAACAAAACATATGCACTCTATAATGGCAAACTGCCCAGTTGAGAACATTTATCATAAAAGTCTACTCAGACTTCCACAGTCCACCATTATTAGTAAATATACACAATTCTACAGTCCACCATTATTAGTAAATATGCACAATTCCACAGTCCACCATTATTAGTAAATATGCACAATTCTACAGTCCACCATTATCAGTAAATATGTACAATTCTACAGTGCACCTTTATCAGTAAATATGCACAATTCTACAGTCCATATTCAGTGAATTCAGTTCTTGCCATAGCTGTCAACCTTAGCACAAAACCTGACTTAAGCCAATAATGGGGGAATACAGTCCCAAAAATAGGGACATATTTAAAATATTCATCTTATAAACTTAGAAAATTGCTAGAAAAAAAGGTTGTGCTACTATGTATTCTGAAGAACATGAAGTTTGAAATTCAAATGCCGGTCAATTTTACTGGACAGAACAAAAACAATTTTCAGCAGAGACTCAGGGATTAATACTGCAGACATCGCCTTTGTAAAATGGCAGGGCACCAGAGCAAATCCACACAAACACAGGGAGGAGATGCAGACTCCACACAGAAGCCACCCCAACCAAGAATCAAACCAGAAAACCTATAGCTGTGAGGCAACAATACTACAACTGCACCATCAAATCTGCAAGGAATGAAACATTCAGAAACCTGAAGTCTGAAATTCAAATGCCGGTCAATTTTACTGCGGACAGAACAAAAACAATTTTCAGCAGAGATGCAGGAATTAATACTGCAGACACGTCTTTGTAAAATGGCAGGGCACCAGAGCAAATCCACACAAACACAGGGAGGAGATGCAGACTCCACACAGAAGCCACCCCAACCAAGAATCAAACCAGAAAACCTATAGGTGTGAGACAACAATACTACCACTGCACCATCAAATCTGCAAGGAATTAAACATTCAGAAACCTGAAGTCTGAAATTCAAATGCCGGTCAATTTTACTTTCGCGACAGAACAAAACAATTTTCAGCAGAGACTAGGGATTAATACTGCAAACACGTCTTTGTAAAATGGCAGGGCACCAGAGCAAATCCACACAAACACAGGGAGGAAATGCAGACTCCACACAGAAACCACCCCAACCAAGAATCAAACCAGAAAACCTATAGCTGTGAGGCAACAATACTACCACTGCACCATCAAATCTGCAAGGAATTAAACATTCAGAAACCTGAAGTCTGAAATTCAAATGCCGGTCAATTTTATTTAACATTTGTTAATCAGGACAGTCTGACTTGGAACAAAAAAACAATTTTCAGCAGAGGCCCAGGAAGAAATAATGCAGACATGTATTTATAACATGGGAGGACACAAAAGCAAACCCACACAAACACAGAGAGAAGATACGGACCCCACAAAGAAAGAACCCCAGCCAAAAATCAAACCTGAGAACCTGCAGCTGTGAGGCAACAATGCTACAACTGCACCATCAAATATCAAGCATTGCAGCATTTACAAACCACAGATATTATGAGGAACAGATCAGATCAAATATGAGGCAAAAATCTGCACTTTACAAATGGTGGTGGGTAGGGAAACCAAGTCTTTAACACCTGCATACACGGGTACAGGGTTCAAGCCTGAGGTATTCCCTACCACACCACCATGAGCACTTGGGGCATTTTCACACACACACACACACACACACCCCCCCCCCTCCAGTTACAAGCACCAGCCAACACATACACAACTCCAGTTACAAGCACCAGCTAACTCATACACAACTCCAGTTACAAGCACCAGCTAACTCATACACAACTCCAGTTACAAGCACCAGCTAACACATTCACAACTCCAGTTAAAAGCACCAACACATAAAGTAAAATGCACCATACACTTACCTGTCTGTTCTCCATACCATATCCTGCCTGTGCAATACTCACAAAGACCCGCGAGATCCCAGTAAAGCTCCTTCCCGATGACGAGATCCCAAGCTCTCTCCCGAGACTGTTCTGGCTGTTGCTGTTGCAGTCTGGATGCGATATATCCTCCCAGCATGTCTGTGCACTTTAAAAGTGCACAGACGTCTCCTTGTGTCCCTCTATGGGTCCTGCTGGACTGCCTTGAGCATGTGCATAGACCGACGGTAGTCGGACTACTGTGCATGCGCCAAGTCCGCAAATTTAAAAATATTTTTTGTTTTCTTTTATTTTTTGTTTTCTTTTTTAATTTGAGGGGGCTGCAATCCGGCAGCCCGATGCCACGAGCCACCCCTGTACAGACTGCTACCACATATGGAGGGTTCACAGTATGTAGAGTACCCTTCAGACACATCATTCGGATGCCAGCAAATACATCTCTGTTACATACCTTACCTTTGTATTTCTCACCTCTGTCTGTTGTACCTGTCGACGTGTTTCTTTTTTTTTTTTTTTTTGGTTTGGTGACTTCAACTGCCTCTGTTTGTTTGTCTGTCTGTCGGACTCTGTATGTCTGTCTGTCTCTCTCACGTTTTCTCTCTCTCTTTCCAGTTGCTGCAATGATATTACTGCATGTGTGGACAGCAAGTTCAGGCTGCTTTTGTAGGTATCTGCACATGTGCATGTGATGGCCTCTGCACCAATTGGTGCCCACCATTTAGTAATTGCATGCAGCCTGCTGTGTGGTAATTGCAGTTCTCACTGTGATTTCAGGACACTGCTATAAAATGATAGGTTAGGTAGGTGTAGGCCTTTCAGTTTTGCAAGATGGGGACCATGCTTGTTTGCTGTGGACACTGTTGTGTCAGTCAGAAGGTTGGTATATGTCTCATATCTGAAGCTGGGTTGTGACCAGTGGAATGCATGTTGTACTGAAACCTGACTGTTGCTTCTTCCAGTACACTCTTCTCAGTGAGTAAGTTTACTCACACATCCTAATGCTAAAACTGGATACATGGGAGTATGTACTTTCTTTTGGAAATAGGAATTAACTGGCATACAACAGTAGTTATTGCAATGTATTCCTATGGCTTTCCTATTTTCCCTTTACATTCATTCCTTGTAATGCATGTTATATTTCTTTATTGTAATGTATTCCTATGGCTTTCCTATTTTCCCTTTACATTCACTCCTTGTAATGCATGTTATATTTCTTTATTGCAATGTATTCCTATGGCTTTCCTATTTCCCTTTACATTCACTCCTTGTAATACATGTTATATTTCTTTCAGCACCAAGTTATCATATATCTGCTGTGGCTTAGTGGTACATCATGCAGGCTGGTGAGTCCAAGGTGTGGGGTTTGAGACTGCCACGGGTATTTTATTTTGCTGCTGAGCAGTACAAGGGCCTTGTCATACAGAGTGACTAAGGCACCTTTAAGCAGTTGTAAGTGGGTTTGCGTGCGTTTGCTCGACTCTTAGCTTAGTTTATTTTATCTTAGCAATACTAAGCTAAGCTTGGCATAGTTTATCATATCTTAGCATTGCTAAGCTAAGCGCACACATGCGCACACTGGTGCAAACAGGCTTACTACTGTTTACAAGTGCTCAATCCCACTAACCCCTGTGCTCATTTCTTTGACAGAAAAGTAAATGGGGGGATATGAATGTGGTGATAAAGGGTGCACAAAGAGGGGAAGACAGTAGGGAAACCAGCTTGGGATGTACACGATGGGTGTGGAGAAGGTCCATAGCTGCCCATTTCTTTACCAGCAACAGCTGTGCATATGCAATACATTAGGTGGGATATTTGAAACCTTCCACCCCTGAGAGAGGGGTGAGGACAGCTAAGTATGTTGTACTACCAATTATGAATATGAGGCACATGTACTGTTTTTGAACTGCTATACTGTCATTAGTACGTTACTCACTTCTGAACAGTTTGTGGTTTCTTTGTGTTGACATTATCACAGTCTGCTCAGGACAACTGGACATATTTCTGTACTGTGTATGCCTAACTACACCCTTGGTTCTGCCTGACTACACGGGTATATAGTACCTTTGGGTAGGGGTGCAGAACTGCAGAGTGCATTATTTATTATTGTGTGATGTTTATCTTACTGAACATGCAGAGTTGCTGTGTACCTGTAAGTCTATGAAGGCTTGTAGTCTGTCTGAGTAGCTCCCACCTTTGGACATATCCAGATGGTAGACAGAGGTCATCCTAGTATTCTTTGACTGTGCACCACAGTAGTCTTTTCAGCACCTGAATAATGGCATTGTCACAGGTGGTTGCTAGCAGTACATGGCTACATCCTTTGATATTTCTGTGTTGTACTTCTACATAAGGGCATGCTTGTGGGATTAATTCTACAGCTATTAGCAGAGTGTGTAACAGCAGACAAGCTGATATGCCTGTGTATTTCTGACTCTTCCAGGCCTCAGATACTCTCACGTATATATTTGAACAGCCTCAGGGAAAGGTACATATAACTGGGATACACCTGTGATATAGTTCAGACATTTTGCAGTTCAGACTTTGGGGGATTCAGAGCATATCTATTACTACACCTTTTCTGACGTGCAAGTGGTGTCTACTCTTACTTATTGACATTTGTCATTGAGATTCAACACCTTTCCGCCTACTGTTAGTACATTTCACAGGGTGTCAGAGGGGCACAGCTAACATTTGTTTACAAATCAGGGTCATCACTGTAGAGCAGTCACTGTTGGGAGGTCTGGCCTGTGACCTTTTCCAATATGCCAGTTTTTATCCTGTTCTGATACTGTGTGGGGTTTGTAAGCTACTACTGTAACCGTATTCCCTACTAGCATGAATGATTCTCTTTTCACAGTCATGTCATGCAATTCAACAACAACTGCTGGTTAAGGCACACAGAACAAAATTTGTGTTATGCAATTCCTATTTTCCATTTACATTCACTCATGGTAATGCATGATATATTGCTTTCAGCACTAAGTTATTGTGTATCTGCTGTGGTGTAGTGGTACTTCATGCAGACTGGTGAGTCCCATGTCCCGCGTTCGAGACTGACAAGGGTATTTTATTTTGCTGCTGAGCAGTACAAGGGCCTTGTCATACAGAGTGACTAAAGCACTTTTATGCAGCTGTAAGTGGGTTTGCACGGGTTTGCGCGGTGCTTAGCAATGCTTAGCTAAGCGCACGCAAGCTCACACCCACATACCCCCGCTAACTACTGCTTAAAAGTGCTTACTCCCGCTAACCCCCGTGCTAATTTCTTTTAAAGTAAAGAAAATGAGGAGATAGGAAAGTGGTGAAAAAAGGGGCACAAAGAGGGAAAGACAGTAGGGAAACCAGCTTGGGATGTGCAGGATGGGCGTAGAGAAGGTCCATAGCTGCCCATTTCTTTGCCAGCAACAGCTGTGCATATTATGAAATTTTGTGTGAAATTTGAAACCTTCCACCCCTGAGAGAGGGGTGAGGACAACAAAATATGTCGTACTGCCAATTAGAATTATCAGTTTACATGTCCAGCGGACATGTGTGCGAATTGTGCAGCTATGTATGTGGCATAATTTTTTTGTGGGAACAGATTGCCCCGAGGGTGGCTGTGCTGGGGGCTGAGTAGGATGGACAGGCTCACCTGAGAGACTTGCCACTCTCGCCTCAAGCTGGCATAGGGGATCAGCACTGAACGCTGGGTCTCCCTATGCACCACAGCCCGGATCCTTCGAAGGGTGACAGGTGGCCCTTCTCCACCCACGCTTGCATGGGGGGATGAGCCCCATCCCC
Source organism: Protopterus annectens (assembly GCF_019279795.1). Lineage (NCBI taxonomy): Eukaryota > Metazoa > Chordata > Ceratodontiformes > Protopteridae > Protopterus > Protopterus annectens. The sequence goes on along the minus strand of NC_056741.1, from coordinate 1,521,957,540 downwards.
TGCAGCACAGGACCAATGGAGGAGGGAGGGTGGCCTAATGGTTAAGGTGTTTGCCTTACAAGCACAAGGTGCGGGGTTCGAGTCTCACAAGAGATAATTGGCTAGGCTTACAATGGCTCGCAAGGGCAGTTAGCTTAGTACTAACCTATGAACCTATGAACCTATGAAAATATACCTACTAACATATTTTCCTACCTTTTCAAAGCCAGCTTCTTAAGACAACATTTAATAGACACGGTCTCATTGAGACCAGGCAATAAATATGATGAAGTCAAAATCTGCCATCTCAATTCTTCGATTTCGAGGTTAATCTGCCAAGGGCCACCCCTATCATCCTTATGAATCTGGGTTAGAACCGAAAATTTAAAAGAATGGCCAGGATGAACATTAATGTGCCTAGTTAAGGCATTCGTAAGGTCAGATTTAGTAATCGCGTAACAGTGCTCATATATGCATTGTTTGAGCTTTCGCTCAGTTTTGCCAATATAAAAGGCATTACAGTCCTGGCATAGAGCACAATAAACTATTCCCATGGAATCACAGGAAAAATTACCCTGAATTTTAAACTGAACCCCCCCTAATGCTAAACTGATAGGCTAGGTTCAAATGCTTACATTGATGACAACACCCACACCTTACCATTCCTTTGGGCCTGCAACTCTTACTTTTATTAGTATAATGCAGTAAAGATTTCAGATTCAACCCACGTCTAAAAGTAATGGTGGGTTGATCACCTAAAATCTTAGCTAAAAGAGGGTCTTCCATTAGTAAAACCCAATTCTTTGCCAAAGTAGCCTTAATAGAGGAATGGTCAAGGTTGTAGGTACAAAAAAACCTAATAGGATTTTCCTCTTGATTTTTGTTTCTTAAAACCTCAAGTGGGCAACCTAATTCATCCGGTTCAGACACTTCAAGTGAGATGGCTAACAATAAGGGTTTGTAAAACCCACTTTGCCGTTTATTAATGACCTCCATCTCTAGAGATTGAACAAGTGACAAGGGGTATCCCCTCTTAATAAACATTCCTTGCAGCAATTTACATTCATTCAAAAAGTCAGCTTCCTCAGAAAACGTCCTAGCCCCCTAACAAGCTGCCCCTTCATGACCCCCCTCTTTTGATGGTAAGGATGGCAACTTGAAAAGTGTAAAAAGGCATTGGAGTAGGTGGGTTTCCTAAAAATACAACTTTTAAACTTTTTGTTGACATAATCTTTTTGGATAAGAATTTCAAGAAAGCTGATAGAATCCAGCCCAATACTGTACGTAAATTCCAAAAAGTCAGTTAAGCTAGAAATAGACACAATAAAATCCTTGATGACATCCTGTGGTCCTTTCCAAAGAAAGAACATGTCGTCCTGGTACCTAGAGTACCAGGCGACATTTTGCTTAAAGAGGGGGTCATCAAATAACTTGGTGGTCTCCCATTGGGCCATGATGCAATTGGCAAAACTGCCACCACAAGGGGAGCCCATTGCTACCCCTGATTTCTGAACAAAAAATTCCCCTTCAAACATCATAAAGTTATTGGTAAGAACCAATTCAAGAAGAGTTTCAACCACATAAAGTGTTGTTGTTAACATTTCTAGCATACAGGAAATCTCTAACCCACTCCAAGCCTAAATTGTGAGGGATCACTGTATAGAGATCCCTCACGTCAACAGTCAAAAAGATGTAATCATCTCTAAACTGAAAATTACTGAAGGCTCTTAAAAAGCCCCACGAATCCTTACAAATCTGACCTTCTTTTTCAATCAGGGGCTTGAGAATACCATCTATGTATTTAGCACATCCGTACGTGATGGACCCTCGCCCGTCTACAATTGGTCTAAAAGGGGGGTCGGAGAGGTGCTTGTGAATCTTAGGAATCCCAAAAAAGGAGGCTATTCTAGGAGCTGGCATGGAAAGAAATGCAAATAAGTCAACATCAATAGCAGCTTCTATAAACAGGTTATCTAAAACTTGTTTAATTTTAGCATATGCTGTGTGGAGTTCATTACGACTAATCCTTTGATAGGCCGGGTTTTCTAAATGTGCTAGCATAGATAAAACATAAGTATTGTGATCCATGCAAACTAACCCACCCCCTTTATCCGGCTTCATCATTCTTAAGCGCTATTAAACTTTGGGGACCTGTGTTTCGCTGGATAAAGCGTTGCTTAACAGCAGCCTATTATATATCTGGGTCCTTTAAAAATATATATTTTGTTCACTTATACATTGGCCATGTCACTGCTTTTAATAAAATTTTATTCATACATGTCTTGTATTATTTCAAATACTGATTTAAAACATAAATAAGAAGGGGAGTGGTGGGACTCGAACCATGAATGCCTTCTCTTTACGCATACGCTCGACCATTATGCTATTGCTATTTGGCTTAATTTGCATCAGTAGTTCTTATATGCTCTTCAATGTCACAATTGCTAACTGTGGTTAAGCAATGGGCACACCCGTGCAAACAAGCGCAAATACGGGCAGCTATATCATGGATTTAAAAAAAATAAAATTAATATTTTACGTTTTATGACTGTGATGGGGGTTTACAGTGTCAGGGAGTGTGGTGTTGGGTGCAAGTACATTTGAGTGAACTCGCTCTTGTCTGTTGACATTATGCTTTTTAAAACCTTGCAGGGGCATGGACTTTTAGACTGCTCGGCAGTCAGACACGCCCCCTGCTTTCCTACTCAGTCCTGGTAAGAGTTACGGATGAGTCAGCGTGCCCTCATGAATATTCATGGCACGCTGATGTCATACCGTTCAACTGTAGCCTCCGAGTAAGACATATTAAGTCTTAAACGGAGGTTTCGTGAATCCGGGGGATAGTATTAGGAAGTTTAAAAGGCATAAACATTTGAACAGTCTAACCAAGGTAAGACGAACCAGCACCAATTAAACAAATATGTCAGAAAGAAAACTTCTAACAGAACCAGAAGGAGGAACAAACCTACACACTAAAATATCACAGCTTGGAAGTCTTACAAAGCAGAGAGATTTTTCTTTGAAGCCTGAGAATGCTGCAAAGCAGGAGTTTAAATGACAAGCAGAACTGAACAAAAGAAGTGCTCATTGAAATGACATATTGTGAGAAAATGCAGTGATGAAGTAGGGAAAATACCCCAATTGAAATGCATTCTAAACTTCCTATCAAGCTAAATAGCCCCAGAAACCAATTAAAATATGTTTCTGGTGGGTGTTGAGAGGAATAAATGTAACAATAAAACAGATTTCACCAGAGTAGATCAAGAGGTAGAAAAAATACCTGTTCACAATTTTAAACCCAGTTTTATCATTTCAAGACAGAAAGTAGAAATAAAGATGACTCTAAATAAAATGTATTTATACATAAGAGAAATACTAAAACTAAAAATAAATTCTTTAGTGTTGGATTGAAACCTTCAGAAGTGAAAGTAACTGAGAAGTTGATGCTTGATTAGTCTAAGACAGAGGGAGAGTCACATAGAGAAGACAAGGGAAAGGAGACAGTAGTGTATAATAAGGGGCAAAATAATATTGAATAGTTATTGCTGCTCATCTGATATATAGCTACCATATAGGAATCATAGGCCAAAGAAAGAGGTGACTTTGTATAGGGTTCATAGAAAAAAAGGAGTACAAAAAATTAAATAGGGTAGCAATAGCCACTGGCACTAAAGAATACTCATAGGAGTTGATAAAATTTAAGAAGTGTTTAAAAACAGAGAACACCATGCATGTTTAGGTAAGGGAGAAGGTATTATCTTCTAACATAATCATAAGCTGACTTTCCAAAAACCCCAGAGTTAGCTGGCTGTCAGGTCGGCTAAATGCATTTTAAAAAACACGTGGTGGGAAGATGACACTTTCAGCAAAAAAGGGAAAATATAACTTGGGCTGTAGAAAAAGAAAAAGAAACAAATGTACCTGTGTCTTATCCACAATCATACCTCAAATGTGTTTTTTAACTTATTTGTTTAAAAACGTTTTAAAGGACTGTTACAACACAAATCAATAACTGAAAAGAACACCATGTTCAAGCAATACTTAGTGCAGTATCATCTGTTAGCTAGATGACCAGGAATCTTATTTGACTAACAGTAAATAAACCATGTGAAAAGTTTTAAAATTACATGTTGCATCTACCATTTTTGTACACGATCACAGCATTGTACAGTGAAAAGAACGAAATTATAAAAGAATACAGAAATGTGCATAGGTCTCCATATAGTCAGCAGAGCACTTAAGAATATTCACAACATTCATAACCCTATGTTATTTGTAAAAAGGAATGTCTCTCTTGTTACAGAAGTCATTGATTGTTGTCAGCTCACAATTCTCTCCTGGTAACATCAGAATCTAATACTATTATATAGCTTATAGAACCAGTGGAGATAGATCTTTTGTTGTCTGTTAAAAAAGGAGAAACAGGTATAGTGTCAGTTTTTCATGTGTATCAATTTTTTTCCAGACAATATAAATGCTTTAAGAATCATTTTGTTTTATGCTTGCTACAGTGGTCAGTAACATTAAATTCTGAAACCTTTCAGAAAACTTTATTGCACATAACAAACATTATATAATTTTAATCACCTTTATGAACAAAGTACTTCATCAAACAGATAAAAGACACTTAGCATATTACATTACAGTTTTTTTCCATATATAACCATGTCCAGTCACTTTCAGAAAACAGTTAAAAAACACAAACAAACTATTAAAGGCATAGTCTAACATTTCCTTGCTCTATTTTGAAAATGAGGTTTGGTAACAAACCAATTTTCCAGGGACATCTTCAGGTGGGGGTCTAGATAGAACTACTAATTGGTATTAAAAGGGTAGGGGAAGAAAGTTAGTTGTGGGGGATTACATGGAAAGTAGGATGATTTGGAGGAAATTAGGCAAGTGTAGGGAGGGGCTTAGTGGGTTTTCTGAGAGTGTAACTGGGTAAGGAATCACATTTTTGTGTGAACTTGCTATATTGCAGGCTCACCAAGTTAGTCCTTTGGTCAAGTAGGCCTTGGTTTGGTGGTGGTGTGCATAAGGAGGTGAGTATATATATATATATATATATATATATATATATATATATATATATATATATATATATATATATATTTTTTTTGGTGGATATATGGGTTTGTTGATCTTCATGCTGGGGGGTCCATTTGTATTTGTCTTGGGGAGGTGGGTTTGGCATGCTGGTTACAACTGATGCCTCTTAGGTAAAGATTACAAGGTTTGAGTTATGCTGTTTTAACATTTGTGGAGGGAGTTAAGGCTCCTCAGGTTCAAACGTGGTGCATGCTAGTTTGAGTTTATGTTGAGGGCTGGTGCAGGTGTTGCTTGTCTTAATACAGTGCTGGTTAGGCAGATGTGATGTTGGTTTACTCGTTGCAGTGCTGGTTAGGCAGAAGTTGCTTATTAACCCGGTCTCCCCCTTTTCTCTCTCTCACTGAAATTATGTCTGTGTTGGTGGTGATGTTGGTGTTGCTATTGGCAGCTTCTGCGGCTGAGGTGCATTTAGTTGAGCCTGGACTGTCTATTCCACTATAATGCATAAGAAGATCTTTTGTTTTTCTCAAGATGGACGCACTTGTCTGGGTTGTTGGAAGTTCTTGTTTTTCCTGGCTGGCCTGTGACAGTGTTTAAGGTTGTCATTAAGAAGATTTAGTTTATGGGTTTGCAGAAGATTTACAGTTTTCTTTCCTTTTGCAGATGGGAAGCACAGAGTTTTCATCAGTTGGTGAAGCACAGAGTTTGCATCAGTCAGTAGGCTCGAAAGGTGATAGATTCTGCTGGGATGGATGTTTCAGCTGCTGGAGTGGTGCACAATGACACTGCAGGTAACATTACTTCATTAGGTGCTTATTAAAGCACATCAGAGTTGCTGTGGTGTGTACGCAGAAGTTTGAAGGTGTAAGCAAGACATTATGTTTTTGGGGTTGCTAGTGGATGCAGGCCATGGTTTGATTTACCAGATGTGAAGGTAATGTGTTAAATAATAAATAAATAAAAACCTTCAAGGGCTGAAATTTCAGGATAATGTCAGATTAAGGGTGGGTTTAGCTCAGATTAGTATAGTTGTGGAGGTGATAGGGTTTTCTGGAGTTAGTAAATCTTGGATGGTGGTTTATACTTTCAAGGGGAAGACTGGCTGATTATGACTATTGACAAGATAAGTTTTGTGGTGAGGGTTGGCATAGGGAAACTGAGGTTCATTAGTTACAGTCTGGGGGTATTGGCTTCACAGATGTATTAAAGGTAATTGAAGGGGGTGGTTCATTGGACAGTAAATGCTATTCTGGTCATTAGATCTTTTGCCTTATAAGAGTGTGTATAGTGGTTAGATTGCTATTAAATTGATCTTTTAGAAAAGGAAATCTCATTTTGGTCATTATTATATCTTATGGGTGGCAAAAAATTTTGCAGATTAGGTAGGATGACATGCAGTTGGGGCTTGCTTTGTTTTGCATAGTGTTGGGATTTTTAGAGTTTTGATGGTACATTTGGCAGGTAATGACTTGGAAATGGTTTTCAAAGCTACCATTGGTAGTAGAATAAGTGAGAATATGTTTGATTTACAGAGGTTATACAAGGGTATGGGTATCACTTTGGTGTTGGTGAAGGATCATCAGTTTAGTTTCGGCAGTTTAGCAAACTGGAGGTTTTGGATATTTATATGATAGGGCTTTGGGAGGTTGATGACAGGGATTCAGTTTGTTTCAGAGAGGATGGAATACACTGGATGATGTTTGGCTTCAACCTTTTAATTTACAGTTTGTTTGGAAGTTTTGGTATGAAGGAGGCAGAACAGCCTGGTAAAGCTGATGGGTGGAGAAGAAGGGCAGGCTTGTCTCTTTTCTGTTCCCAGTCTGGTGTTAGCTGTTGATTTAAATGAGTTGGGAAATGCAAGTGAGTGGATGGACGCTGCTTGATAAGTAAAACAAGTGAGCAAGTGTAAGGATGCTGCTTACTTGGTTAGGGTGAGCGGGGTCATTCTGCCCTAGTTAACAGTTATATGGACGTTTATGCTGTGATTAATAAATTAAAATATTGGTTGGTCAAAGTTATGTTCATGGAATTTTAATAAATGTAGTCAAATGTCATTCGGTGTTCTGTGTGTTTAATGAAGGGGACTGGGACAAATGAGGTTTGGTAACAAATCAGTTTGTCCAGGATCATCTTCAGGTGGGTGCCTAGGTAGATGCACTAATGGGAATTAAAAAGTAAGGTAAGAAAGCTAGCTGTGGGGAGGGAGGGTTAAATGGAAAGTAGAATGACTGGGAGGAAATGAGGTAAGTGTAGGGAGTAGCTTATTGTGTTTTATGAGCGTGTATCTGGGTAAGGAATCACATTTTGGAATGAACTTGCTACCCACCCTCCATCTCTGTTTTGCAATATCGGGATTGTATGGACATGTTATAAGGCAGAGAAGAGGGACAGGCTTATGCCACTTCTGTTCCCCCTCTGGTGTTGGATTTTCATTTCAATAAGTTGGGAAATGCAAGTGAGCGGTTGGACACTGCTCGATAAATAAAAGTAAACAGGCGGAGGTAAGGACAATGCTTATTTGCTTGGATGTTTAATTCAATAAGTGGGAAATGAAAGTGAGCAATGGAACGCTGCTTCATAAGTAAATTAAGTGAGCGGGGGTAAGGATGCTGATTATTTGTTCAGGGTGAGCGGGGGGTCACCCTATCCTAGTTAATAGTTATATGGATGTTTATGCTGTGATTAATAAATTAAAATATTGGTTGGTCAAAGTTATGTTTATGGAATTTTAATAAAGGTCATCAAATGTAATTTGGTGTGTTGTGTGTTTGTTGAAGGGGACCCAGAGAAACTGGTTTATCAGTAATAACTTCCTTTAAAATGAAGAATGCATATTAGCATTTAATTTATTCCACCAATTATATTTTTAAATATCAAGAACCGTGTCAATATTTCCATCTCTAGCTATTGGCATTCTCATAAAACTGGGAAAAGATAATTAATGGCACTATTACATTCAATAACATTTGTATATAATATAATATAATATAATATAATAGAATAGAATAGAATAGAATAGAATATAACAAATTAAATATTTCTAATTACATTGAGGTATTGCTCCAGCTAATAAAGATTATATTTAAAGAATTATTTTGATAAAAATATACAAATGTGGCTTGTTGTCAGTATCATGTTATAGAACTTATCAAGATTTATTTATACCAGCAGTATTTGGAGTATTTAACTATTTAATTGTAGTCTTTCCCAAAATATTTTATGTTAGTCATTTGTATTCATAAACACAATAAACTGATGTGTGTTTGCTGATTGAGCTGTATTATAACTAAAAGTACATAACCGAAACAGACTTTTCTAAAGTAACACTACCAACATGTGTGAAGTGTCCATATGCTGCATTTGACTGACATATTACACCAAGATAGCAAGACGTCAGTAGAAGTCTAAACGATGCAGTCATATACAAACATGGCCATTTCTGCCAATGTCTGTCCTAAACAAAACAGACATGCACAAAAAATCCAAAAGCAAGCTAACAGTACTATTTATTTTTTATTTATTTTATTTTACATTTGTTGACCGGGATAGTCCGACTGGATGCATGTCCATTTTCAGCGGAGGCCCGGGGAGAAAAGCTCCAACAGAGTTACAATGACAGATAGTTACAAAATAGAGTTTAAGATGAACAAAAATGAAAAAGAAAAAAGCAATTTACATACTATCATAAACTACCATGCTCTAGCAAATGCAGAATACTACAGTTCATTATACTGTACATTAATAACATGCTAGCAAAGTCATTAGGACAAATTATAGCTTAGAGTTTGGCTAACATACATTGGTCTTTTGAGGTTAGATATCTCCTCTCTAGGTTGTTCTTTTTGGGATTGGATAATACTAAGAACTAGTATGGGCTTGGTTTACTTCAAAGAGCTAGTCTGGGTTTGTGCAAGGACAAAGCCAATGTGACTTATAATGGAGTTTTAGACTCTTTTTGAATTGAACTAGTGAAGTTATAAGCATGAGGTTGTTGGGGAGGGAGTTCCATATTTTTCCAGTGGTATTGGCAAACAGAGCGTCACCACCTAGGTTGCAGGATTTAATTGTTTGGACAAGGAGTCTATTTGCTGAGCAAAGGCAGCTTAGATTGGTGTAAGGAATTATTATATTTTTTAGAGCAGGGATGTTCTCAGGTTGTTTAAGGATTTTAAATGCTTCTATGAGTTGGTACAGCTGGAGAAGATTTGGAAGTTCTATCCAGCCAAGTTTTTTCAGGTTAATACAATGGTGTGTTCTGTAGGGCAAGCTAGTTACAAATCTGGTAATATGATTATAACAAGATGAGAGTTTGTTTAGGTCAGATTTGTTAAGGTTAGTAAGCACAGGAGAGGCATATAGTAGGGTAGAGAGAAGGTGTGAGCGGGCAGTGGCTGCTCTGGCAGTTGGAGTTAGGAAGGTTTTTATCCTGTATAAAGACCCACGTTTCTTGTTTACTGACTTAATGGTTTGGTTGATATGCATATCAAATCTAAGTTTATTGTCAATGTTTACTCCTAGTAGCTTTGTATAGGAGTCAGGGGAGATAATGGTCCCATTGTTGGATTGTATAGTAAAGTGTGTGGTAGGTGGTTTATTAGTTGGGTAGAAGAGAAGAAGGTTGGTTTTGTTTGGGTTTAAGATCAGGTGCTGGTCAGCGAGCCAGTTTTCGACTGTTGTAAAACTGTGCTGGGTTGTAGTTAGTAGGTTTTCTAGAGAGGCATTGGAACATATTAGAGTTGAGTCATCTGCATACTGAATACAGGTGGCTTCAGGGATAACTGTATGGAGGTCATTTATAAAGACTGAAAAGAGAAGAGGTCCTAATATGGAGCCTTGAGGAACTCCTATGGTATTTGGTAGCAGGCAAGAGAGCTTGTTCTGCCACAGTACTGCTTGTTGTCTGCCAGTGAGGTAGGCTTGAAACCAGTCAAGAGCTGCATTTTCTAGATGCAGGGTTTCCAGAGTGTGGAGAAGTAGCTGGTGGTTTACCATGTCGAAGGCTTTCGACAGGTCCAGGAAGAGAGCAGAGGATATTTTTTTGCTATTTCGGTTAAGGTTTATTTTTTCGGTAAAAGAGAGGAGGGCAGTGGTCGTACTGTGATGGGGTCTAAATCCATGTTGAGAGTCTGTTAGTAGTTTGTTCTGGGTGAGATAGGACATTAGTTGGTTGTGCACACACTTTTCCATAATTTTGGCAAGTGGTGATAGTATGGCTATTGGTCTGTAGTTTGATAGTTCTGTGGATGTGCCGCCTTTATGGAGTGGTATAACATAGGATATTTTCCATATTGAGGGAATTGTGGCCTCGGTTATGGTTCTGTTAATTAAGATTGAGATAGGGTAGGCTATGACATCTGCAGCTATTTGCAGATATTCGGCTGGGAGAAGATCAGCAGAAAGGGTAGTTGGCTTTAGCTTTTTCAATAGGGATCTGATAAAGGATGTGGACACAGGTTGGAGGTTAAAAGAGAGTAGCGAGTTGGGTGTAGCATTTTTTGATGTGGAGGAGGGAGGAGATAGTTGGTTAGCTAAGGACTGAATGGTCTCGGTGAAGAAAGTATTAAAGGTATTTGCTACTTCTTCTTGGCTCTTATCAGATAATGTTCCTGGGGTAGGAGTGGTGGATTTGCCTGGTTGGAGAAGTTTATAAAGTATAAAGTACTAGTAACTTTCCAACAGAACCAGACACCTGATATACCTGGACAAAGGAATTATGATACAGTGTTTAACCATAGATGGTCATCATTTTATTGGGATTACATCAGTAATGGTGGAAGTTACTGCTGCTACAGGTTGAAGAAGAACACCATCTTAAAAGGTAGTGAAAATAAATTTGATCTCAGTGAATGTTCTGAAATTGCATTCGTCAAACATGTCCTCCGTCATTTTAACATGTTGCAGGCATGCATCCAGCTAACAAGAATGCAGAATAAAGACAACAAAAATCTAATCTACCAACAATAATATTCACCTTCAAACAACAGAAAACAACATTCTTATTTTTTCCTTTCACCGTCCAATGAACACTATACTGCAAAAACATATAAAAAGCTAAATTGCTGACTGTCACTGATAGACATATATCACTTCCCAGTTCTCTTTACTTTTAGATTACTAAATGAAAATAATTGTCCTATATCCAAAAACAAACTTATGATACAAGTTAGAAATCTTAAAAATGATGACGCCACACTTTTAAATAGATCTTGCTGCAACAAAAATGACCTTTTATAAAGTACACCTATTATACTGGTATTGCATTGTCAATGATTTAAAAAACACAAATATTTTTACAAGCTTAAAAAAATAAATAAAACTACACCTACCATTGCAAACACAGTGTGACTGCTACAGGGATGTGTGTCAATACTTGCTATACTGTTATCTCAGCTGGATATATTCACATGCCTATCTATAGTGTTAGTTCGCTAAATGTTTTCCCTTTTAGACGCCCACTTATTCCCTTTCAGAATTATTTGCATAGCGTATTATCTAACTACCTTTGATGGTCATTTCAAATGCTGAAGTTATTCAACTACTTCTTTTTTAAGTTTACTAATGACCTCTACTACCCTGTGTATTTATGACTCTAATCTATTATCTCTACTATTGGTTTAACCTCTTCTAAAATGGAGAAAAGATAATTAATGAAACTATTGCATTCAATAGTATATTTAAATAATATAATATATTATTGAATCTGTTCAATTCCGTCTTGATCATTAACTACTCTTACACACCGTAATGTCTTCATTTACTAACTTCTCTGTTGCAGTAGATATCTCTACTCTTTTGCTGTATCTGTGACTGATTTCCGTCTTATGCCAGGTTCTTGAACATGCTGACTGCTTCCTTATATTTACTGATATTGTTAGATTCTAGTTAACATTTAGTCACTTAATCTGACTTTATGTATCTACGCTCAATATCCTGTAATTGTTTTGACTGTTACTTTCATGGACGTCTTTATTGTTTGTGATCTGTGGCTGAGGTTGTGGCTGAAAACTGTCTTTGGATCAGTTCACATACCTGATCAGCAAATGTAGAATAAATAACTAAATACATAGATAAATATATACATACATGCACATATATGTAAATAAAATAGTTAGTAAATAAATGTCTCTGCTGATATAAAATGGTGTATATATCTACAGCTTTTAGCAGGGATTGCCCTGCAGCTGCACACTGACACTTTTGTAGAACAATTGTGTGCATGTTACATATATTCACACAGTGCATACGTAACTGCAGTTGTGCATGGCATCTACCTTACTCATGCCCTTTCTGCTCTTCATAGTGTTGTCCCCTATAACAGCTCCAAACTTGAGATGTCCTTGCATTATATGGAAGGTTACTCTGCTATCACCACTGGTGTTGGTGCAAGTGGCTATGTGGTTGGTCTTTTTTTTATACAATAACGAGGATGACCACACGGTATACAACATATGTTGTACTCGCTGTGTTCTGTACAGCTAATACAGGGTTTGTGTCTGTGCTTAGCATTCCTGACACTCTTTGAGTACCATTCACACACATCAATGTATACCATTTCAGTAATTAATTCCTCGGCTACCACTCATTCAGTACCACACCTGTTCAGCTATAATATTTCACTGCCCACTACTTTGGTGTGATGCTTTTCAACATAACATTGGATTACAGAGGAAAAGGATTTTGGGGTCCATCTATCTTCTATCAAGACTTTTAATAGACATTGCATCATGTTAGCTGAAGCAAAACATACTTAATCTCTGTAGTTGTTAAGACTTTTTTATACATCAGTGCACAAATTTTCCTCAGAGGGAAAGAAGTGCACCTTATGTGATGTCATTTATGATCACTGACATCACTAGCATGGCACAAGACAGATTCCTTTAATAACAGTAAATTTATTCAAACTCTTGAGCATATAAAGACGTTAAATTAACTTTTTTTCCATTTTTCAAATATTAGAATTTGTAGGTGTTTCTGTTGAAACTGTTAATGTAATTAAAATTTAATTTTAAAAGATACAGGCATGTTTCATATTAACTCTTGAAATTATGTTGGATTTCAACAATTTAATATTGTGCTGGGTTGTTTTTAGACTACAGTTCTGTAAGTTAGTAGAAATTGTGCATCTTCTGAATCACACAATTAAGTAAAAACAAAATAAAGGCATTAATATTACAGATACTTTTATTAAATTTCTTATGAAATTCATTTGATTATTACTTTATCAAGGACTCGCAGCATCAACCTTCTTCAAAAATGTAGGACTAAGGTGGTCTATTTATGAGATGCAGAATTAATTAGCAAAAACCCAGTCTGATGTTGTTGTTGTTTATCTTTTGGCTTTTCCCGGTAAGGGGTCGCCACAGCGGAACTCCGGTCCACTAATGATTGGCAGTAGATTTTTACGAAACGCTGAGGTGCCAGCTCGATGCCCAACCTTCAACGAAGGCATGCCCATTTACGCACGCATGTCTGTCTAACACTAAAAAAAACAGTCTGATAAATGTGCTAAAATGAAAAAAACTCATCATTTGGAATACTTGCAGTATCCATAAACAGTTTCAGCTGGACATATTTCCAAAATGTAGGAACAGTAATATTATCAGAGAAGTACAGCAAACACAACAGCCAGTGGGCACAAATGGCCAGTCTCATTTTCTCATTTCATTCTTCATCATCGCTTATCTGGAAGAATAAGCCTCATCAAAACAATCCTTTTCCTAATACATTTATTTAGTTAGAATTCATAAGTGTTTCCTGTCATTAACAAATACTTGGGTCTATTTTCAAAAAAGAAGGAAAGAAAGAAAAAATAGAATGGCTAGCATAATGGATATACTTTATCGGTGACATTTTCTAGTTTTAAGCAACATATTTCACCTTTAACATTTTAAATCTTTATATGAATTATGTTGTGATCTCAGTCTTTGTCCTTAAGAATAGTATTTCTTGAAAATAACTTAAAAAGGTATTCTAAATATTAATAATTTGCATGTCCTTCTCAGGTCATTAATCAAGTAAGTCCAGATAATGTTCCCCTGTTACAGTTAATCCGTTTCTAGTCTTATGTTAAAAGGGAAAATATGTTTGATCTTCAAAGATGGATGCTCTTTGAGCAAAAATTTCACAGAAGTTTTATTAAAATTCAGATCAAGTTGTTTTAGAAATTTTGTGCAATATTAAAAACATCTTTCTCTTCTAAGCCCTAATGTTGTTGGGAAGCAGGTGCAGGTAATCTTAGTGGGGTGCACAAAATTTTACCTCAGGCTTGATAGCTACTCAATTAATGCCCTGCAGCAACATAACTGATCTGTCAAACAAAAGTGGAAGAATTTCTCACTGTACAGGAACCTTAAATTTCATTTCATAAAACAAAAAAAAAAAAAGCAACATGAGATAGGATTCAGACTCACCATATTAAAATATATATCACAGAACATAGTTAACTGTAATAAACTTATGACATGGTCCTGTTTATTTTCCCTGTTTTGCATAGAAAATAAAGAGGAACATTTCATAAGTTTATTACAGTTAACTATGTTCTATGATATATGTATAGATTTTAATATGTTGAGCCTGAATCCTATCTCATGTTGCTTTTTTTTCCTCTCATTTACACACAGAATATATGTGTGTGAATGAGAGGGAGGCTAGAGGAATGGTGAGGATGCAGGGAGTAGAGTTGGCGAAAGTGGATGAATTTAAATACTTGGGATAAACAGTTATGAGTAATGGTGAGTGTGGTAGGGAGGTGTAGAAGAGAGTACAGGCAGGGTGGAGTGGTCAAGAGTGATTTTTGACAGACGGGTACAGATAAGAGTGGAAGGGAAGGCCTACAAAAGGGTAATGAGACCAGCTATGTTACATGGGCTGGAGTCAGTGGCATTGACAAAAAGGCAAGAGTCAGAGCTGGAGGTGACAGAGTTAAAGATGTTAAGATTTGCATTGGGTGTGACAAGGATGGACAGGATTAGGAATCAGCATATTAAAGGGTCAGCTCAGGTTGGACGGTTTGAAGACAAAGCCAAAGAAGCAAGGTTGCATTGGTTTGGACGTGTTCTGAGGAGAGATGTTGGGTATATTGGAAAAAAGGATGTTAAGGATGGAGCTGCCAGTTAAGAGGAAAAGAGCAAGGCCTAAGATAAAAAATAAAAACAACGAGACTCCAAACTTCAAAAATTAACACAGGCAAGGAGGCGATATCCAAATACAAAATATTTATTCACAAGTAATGTAAGCGCTTTCGGTTGACAAAATGCACAACCTTCATCAAGCGAAACAATTGAACCCAATTCAAAATTTAAATATAAAACCATAATGATGTCATCACATTTTAGATCCAAAAATTAAAGAAACAGTCACTTAAAAAAAAAAAAAAAATATATATATATATATATATATATATATATATATATATATATATACACACACACATAAATAAGTAATACGCATTTAAAATGTTTATACATTTAAAAATGTAATCATCTTTTTTTATATAATTTTAACATCTATCCAAAGATTTAAATTTCAAGAAACGTTTTAAAGAACACATTTCATTAAGTCCAGGAAAAGCATAAGCATTTAACAATTGCCACCACAACTCTCTAAGCTCAAGCCTTAGGGACCATGCCCCACCCCTCTTATCTCTAATTGGAATTTAGGATGGTTTAAACCTATATTTTGTAATAATAATGGTACTTTGGATGCTAATGTAGATAATCAAATGCAGGTTGAACACGGACTAGGCACGGATAGTGTTAGTAACGTCCCTTTATCTTTTATTATTACCTTTTCTTTCGATGCCCCTGGAGTATGTTCAGTAATATGTAAAAACTGGGCTTTTCTAATGGATGATGACAGTCTGAGGTATAAGTTACCTGAGATTCCAAAAATTGTTCACAAACGGGGTGCAAATATTAACAATATTGTAGACAGAACACATGCTATTTGTTTTAGATCAAGTGGGATGTTTAAATGTGGGAATTGTTCCCAATGTAAGCGCGTTAAGACTTCTAATAAGATTTCTATTAGGTCTGCTACATATTTTGTTATGGGTAGATTTAACTGTAATAGTACTGGGGTTGTATATCTTGCAGAATGCCAACATTGTCCCTAATTTGATATTGGTAAGACCGAATGCCACATGAAACAGGATTTATGAACATTAGTACTGTATCTCTAGGAGGGACCATACTAATGCCCTAGCTAGGCATATTAATGAAAATAATGATCATTTATTTTTATTTTTGATTATCAAACAGGCTTGGATTGACCCTAGGGGTGGGCCATGGTCCCTAAGGCTTGAGCTTAGAGAGATGCGGTGGCAATTGTTAACAAATGCTTATGCTTTTCCTGGACTTAATAAAATGTGTTCTTTAAAATGTTTGTTGAAATTTAAATCTTTGGATAGATGTTAAAATTATATAGAAAGAGATTATTAATTTTTTAAATGTATAAACATTTTAAATGCATATTACTTATTTATGTATATATTTTTTTAAGTGACTGTTTCTTTAATTTTGGATCGAAAATGTGATGACGTCATTATGGTTTTATATTTAAATTTTGAATTGGGTTCAACTGTTTTGTCTGATGAAGGTTGTGCATTTTGTCAACTGAAAGCGCTTACATTACTTGTGAATAAATATCTTGTATTTGGATCTAGCCTCCCTGCCTGTGTTCGTTTTGGAAGGCCTAAGATAAGGTTTATGGATGTGGTGAAAGAGGACATGTAGGTGGTTGGTGTGACAGATCAAGATGCAGAGGACAGGAAGAAATGGAAACAGATGATCCACTGTTGCGACCTCTGACAGGAACAGCCAAAAGAAGAAGATTTTCCCTGTTTTTGCATGATTGTGCAGAGATAAACTTGACTGGACAAAGTATCTTTTTTTAGTATCAACAGCCGCCAGTCCATCAGACTGCTCTAAACACCCACTATTTTTTCATCAGCTACTACCAGCTCCTTTCCTACCTTGATTGTGCCTACTAGAACCACCTTAGCCCTCCCTCTGGTTAAGCCTGGCCCACATCTGGGGCTAGTGAGGATATAGAGGATGCTTCTGCAATGTGATTCTTGTAGCCTAACACTCACCATGCTGTGGCACCCTTGCATGCTTAACAGTCACTGTGCTCAGGAGGCGCATACACACTTTCACAGATGTGCAATCTCCCAAACAAGAGGAATAACATTTGCAGCATTGAGTTCAGAAGGCTCTTAACACTGTGAGGCCAGACTGCTTTGCTTCCCTCAGAATAGATGAACATATATCAGACACTCATGCCTTTTGTATCCCTCCCAGCACCACTAGTACCACCAGTACCATGCTGCTAGTCAAGCAGAAGGGGTTCCTATCATGTAGTTGAACCTTACAAGATCAGCCCTCATATGATCGAGACCATAAGTTCGAATTGGTAAAAGTTCGAGCTTTTGAATGGAAATCTCCATAAGCGGAGGTTTCCATTTTGTTCAATGGGGTGCAATCTCAGAGTTTGTATATTTAAATAGCAGGGGGTGTGGGGATGCAGGGGGGTCACCCCCCCTGCTTAAAACAGTTTATTTTTTGTCCATCGTTTTTTTTTTTTTAATCCATAGTTGAAGTTTTGAAACTTCGAACATAATGGTTTGAACATTACGTGTTCAAAGTTATAAGACTTCGACTATGTGATATAGACCCAAACAGAAGTTGTCTGAGCACAGCAATTGCTTTTTATTCCTCAATGCCACAGGGCTAAGTTCTAACTACCCATGTACTGACCTCATTTATCCATTCACTCTCCCACCAGACCAACAGCCATCCCATTCTTTCCCCAACAAGGATAACAGCCCTGTTGCTCATTAGGCCATAACACTGGACAGACTTTATTGACCTATTTGTTCAACTTTGAGGATGGTATTTGTGAACATGAGGGGGGCCTCATACTCCAACTAATCTTTTTTTGTTGCAGCTGATAGCTGTACAAGAGTCTGTGACCTGAAGGCTCCATTTGGCATGCCTAGGTTTGTCCCCCAGGGAAACATACCGTGTCTTGCACTGTGTGTGTGACAATTACCCAGAAGCTGCTGAATGGAGTTGTAAGTGTAGCAGGCACACTACTTCCTTTCTGCCTGCATGAGATATCCAGTGAAAGCCACTCTGTCCCATCCTCCCCCAGTATAAGTCCTTCTATTGTTAGTATGGTTGAGGATGAACTGGACTGAGTACTCTTGCCTTCTGAGTTGAAAGGGCAAACCTAAAGTAATTTATTGCTATTGTTTCCTTCATGATTATTTTATCATCATGATTGTTTTATGACTTGCGATCATTTCTTTTTCTCCTTTCTTTCTGCCTCTATCCTCATATAATTCTCTGTTGAATGCCCTCTGACCATATGTCATGTAAGGCATTTCACTAAGATTACTAGCTCAGGGCATTAAAGTGATTCTGTGGACTATTGTGTGGGTTTTTCTTTTTTTTTTTGGGGTGGGGGTGGAATTGATATCCAAGTTTCTTGTTTAACTTCTGATGTTGGAGATGTAAATCCTTACAAGGATGACCCTTATTTAAGTTCAGCAGGAAGTTCAGATGACAGCAATGCTGAAGAGGCTGTTGACCTCCTCCATAACATACTGGTAGATGTTTAAGGAGTCACGGAGAGTATGGGTTCTGCAGGATATAATGTATTTTGTTTGCTTCTAATTACTAAGTGAAATATCTATTCTTTATATTGGTGAATGCATTGCTTTTATTTTGTGCTCACACAGACACACACACACACACACACACACACACACACACACACACACACACACACACACACACACACACACACACGCACATTCACACACAAACACAGACACACACATTTCCTCTTGACTGAGGAAGTAAAGTTTGATGCTTTATTTAAATTAATCTGTATGTAATATGACCTTTTATTTATTTTATTTATTTATTTATGTATTTATTTTCATTTCAGTGCAAATGAAGTACAGTTTATGAGGGAACAATGGCTTATTCCTGAAACAATTAGGAGGGTGATAGAGGGTGGAATAATGATAGTGCTGGAGGTATTCATGGAGATAGACTGTGATGTGCACATTGGAGCAAAGTATGAAATATGCTGCTGTATTGTGTTAGAATTCCATGTGTTTGTGTGTGTGTGTGTGTGTGTGTGTGTGTGTGTGTGTGTGTGTGTGTGTGTGTGTGAGTGAAAGCCCACTCAGGACTTTTTGCAATATTGTGGAAGGTTGAGAGGTATACACAGCACAACTAACATATCTTGACTTAGACATGTGAAAATAAAACAAAGTGAGTATTTTACAGAAACAAAACACAGCATTCATGCCATTTTTAAAAATTAACTGCAACAAGCATGAGGCTACCGGCAGTACAACATTCAGATAAGAAACTGTTTCAGCACTTCACAAACTTTACAGTAACCTCTTGAAAATTACTGCTGTGTAAAATAGTAAAACACCCAGTGTAATACTGGTTAGATTAAAAAATAAATGTGACTGCATTTATATAGTTTTTATCATGTCATAACTGAATCTCAGAGAAAAAATTAGAGCAAGTCTTGTAAAAAATCCTGCCAAACTTCAGTATTTCCAGATCAACTCTACCAATGCCACTTAACACAACATCATGGTGGTGTAGTTTCACAGCAAAATACATTTCAGAATGCCAACATAATCTCTGTTTTGACAGTTTCACCTAGGAAATAAATAATTCTACCAAAGTAAACAAAATAAGAGTTAACACTACAGAATATACTACTACTATTGCAATGCGTGAAAAACAAAATGAGAACACTTAAAAAGGTGTGACATCACTGTAAAATATAACACATCTGTTATTTATGAAGGTTGTCAGCAGACATTTCACTCAATTGGGTGATATCTTAATTTCCAAGTTTCTCAAAGAATTTCTAAAATTTACATTCCTTAATTTCTTAATCAGAAATGAAACACGTTACTTATTTGTGGCATTAAGTATTACTTTTTCGGTTTCCAAATTGTCTATTCTGCTTTGACTGTCCCAGAGGCGGTGCACGACGCATTAACATTTTTATTAGATAATGAATATTTAACATTGGTCTTAAGTCAGAGGTGCTTCTTGTGCTCAAATACAGCTGCTAAAAAGATAAAGGAACTCATCAATATCCTGTTAGACTTTTTATATTCCCTACATGTTGATGATACAGGGAATGAGTTTGTACTACTGGAGCATTACATAACCAAGTCACAAGATGCAAATGAAGCTGATGTTGTTGAATGTTTTTCTTGGAAAGAAAAAAAACAGTGATGTGGTTTCCTTCTAAGTGTGCACTGATGGTGACTTCATTGTTTTGAGAGCGTTCTCCCTTCTTCATGTTTGAGTCATCATAAAGTTGGTATATAAAATATCAGGGAGAATAGTGGGCTTGTCCCCCACTTTAGGGAGTATAGAAATGCTTAGAATACAAATTTTCACAAGGGCTTGTCACATCTTCAGGACTTATAGAATGGGATGTCAGTTTGGAGAAATACAGTAGACATGGATGTAAGCATAAGACATTAAAACAAAGCAAAGAAACTGAGGTCATCATTGCTAAAGGAAATAGGCATGGCAAATGCCGTTTTTGGGCAACCTAAAAAAGGTGGTAAAACAAAGACGGAGATGGTGTTTTCTTAAAAGTATGATTTACTCCTGGGCAGATAATGAAGGCAATAATATGTTTGCAGTTGGCAGGAGTCAGGAAAGTATTGAAAGTACTGTGGAAACATGGACTGCTCATTCTTCTTTTGTCTTGTTTGAAACTGTCATGACAATAATAGTTGAATATTTCCTGCAGTTATTTTTTAAACACTGTATTTTTGATACATCTTAGTATATCCATTTATAAAGTTGTTATCCTGAAGTGCAGAAAAAGGATTATTACTTTTTACTATTCCTTCTTTTGCAATTTTATAATGATTCTTGCTGCATTAGTGATTGCATCATACTACGATAATTGGTGTTTTGATTAAACCATTTGGGAATATGGGTCTAGTTCACCCTATCGAAGGCCGACAATATCAAAGCTGATATTATCAGCACCAAAATGTCGAAAGCGAAAGTCATCGTGCATGTAAATGGAAACCTCCATAAGGTGAGATTTCCATTTACTGCAATGTAGTGCGATCTTGGAGTTGGTATATTTAAGTAGCGGAGGTGTGGGGGGTGCAGGTGGGCTTGCCCCCCCTGCATAGAGCAATTTGTGTTGTGTTTGGGTGTTTTTTTTTTTTTGTGTGTGTTCGTTGTTTGGGGTTTCAGCATTTTCTTGTCGATTATTACGCTGTCGACAGTTTGAGTTTTTGACAGCATAATATAAATGTGGGAATATAGCTATTTTGAGCTATGTCACTTGGTTAATTATAAAGCAATAATTATATTTATATTATAAATAATTTATTATAATATGTGACCTGAATGAGAAATATAAAGAGATACAGAGAAGAAGGTGGTGCGATATTTGTTGTAAGAATAGTTTAATTTTAGCTATCATTATATCTTCATTTTAACAATATAGGCCATCTTTGCAAAGTCAGAGAGAACTAGATATGGTTATGAAATCTCCTAAGGGTATTTCGCTTCTGAAGGGTCACATTCTCACTGAATGATATCATTTTATAGGGTTAAGGGGAAGTGTTTAATGGATGCATTATCTAGATTTAATAAATCCAAATAGCCAGTGTTACTGCTGACACATATTCAACACTGATGAATGTATATCAGTACTGAAACCAGTTTGCTGTTTTGTTTTTTTCTGACTGGACAACCTGATCCAACTATTTCTGTTGTTAACATAAAGTTTTATATAATACTTTGACAATAGTGTCATTACATATTTTACAATAAAGCTTTAGGTTACTCAGTTTTATGGTGTTGGAGTTTGAAGACTTGTTAATCAGAATCATTGCACACAAACTGTGTTACTTTATCTTACATTGTTTGGCTCTTTTTGAATGTAGAGTTTATTCCCAGCCATAGCTCTCAACCTCTTAACACAAGAAATATGGACAAAAGTAAAAATAAAGGGAGGACAAAGGCCCAACAACTGGGAAAATTTTTAAATAGTGCTCTTATAAACTTAGAAAGTTACTAGATGAAAAGATTTGTGTTACAATGCATTTTCCGAAGGATATAAAGTCTGAAACTTACATCCATCCATCCATCCACATCCCTTTTTCCCATTTTTGCAGATGGGGTTGTGGTGTCACTTTAACTGGGACATTCTTCTAGAGCCAAGGTTTACACTGCTGAGTTTGGTGAATTAAGTTCTCCCTGATTTTCCAGAAAACCACACATTTTACGAGCAGCAGACCAAAAAAAAGGGAAAAATCTGGAAATTCTATAAAAATTTTGGCAGATGAGAGGTGTGTTCCCAGCCAACTTTTGTCTCCATTCTCCACTCCTTTCCATGATTCCTGTCATATTTCTTTAGAGTGTTCAGTCCTTTCTTTTTTCTTCAATTTAGCTACACTTTAGGAACTCCTGTCAGATGCACTGTGAATGTGATCTGGTTTCTGTATCTCGATAAACCCTAGGGTTCTTTTTTCGGTAATTATCTCCCTTATAGATTAAAAACTTTTCCTCAGTCCAACCACAAGGTTGTATTTGAGTTGTATGCAGTTCACAGGGGATATGGTGTCAGATGTCAGTTTAAAACTATGAACTTCAATGCTTGGCCCAGCCATGTACATATCTGAAATCCTAACAAAGCATCGAGTCTAAATTTTTTAGGACTCAGTTAAACATATAATGTTCAAGCAATTGAATATTGCAAACATAGTCACAAAGCACAAATTGAGCATTTTTCAGGCTGATCTCCTGCATCCCTTACTGTAGTGTCTTCACTTCCCCAACCCTAGTGTCTAAGTATGCTAACTCCAAGATGCCACCAATTGGAGGTAAGAAAAAAGTTACTTTACAAAATATAGTTACACTTCATTCTGAGTTGCCTGACCTTAGTGTCAGTACTAGGAATGTTACAGTATACCTACAAAAATAACTACTTAACAGTAAAGATCTTTGACTAAATATCCACAGAATTTCAAGTAATAACAAAATAAGACCTGACAGAACATAGTATTACCACATAGTATGGTTTCTATGACTAATACTGGTTGTTTTATTGTTTTTTGTAAACAACTAATCACCAAAGGAGAAATTGGTGATGTGTTCATATTTCATTAGAGTGTTCAATGTCTAGCAGTACAAAAGGAGACAACAGACAGTAAACCTGCATGTCCTCCACAGAAATTGTCATGTAGGGTCATTAGTGAGGCCTACCTCCACCTGTCTGTTGGTCTGTTACATACGTGAATAGGTATACCGTTCTGTAAGCTAATGTGTGTAGGTAACAGATGCTCAGTTAGACAGCTGTTAAGAATTGAGTACTGTGTATAAATCAAATGTGAAACCCAGGAAAAGGTGATGTCAGTATGAAGCTATAGTCTTATAGTCTGGTGGAAGAAGGTGTCTAGGTGCCTGGTAATACATAGTATGCAGCAATCAACAGAGAAAGTAAAAAGTGTGCTTTGTTCACCACTGTTAAATACTAAATCAACTACCAAGTGACTGTAAGTTTAAGCAGTGACAATAAAAGCTCAGACAAACAGTTCTTATAGCTCAGATCAATCAGGGACCATTATGAGGAGACTTTCTGAAAGCAGCACAATTACCTAGTGTCATGATGACCAGCTGGAAAAAAAATAACTGGTCAATAAGCAAGAAAACCAAGTCCAATGTTTCTGATTCCATATTGTGAGTCTCCCTAAATGGGTCTAGAACTCATATTCCATGGGCTTTGTGGCTGCACTGTGATGAAGATTCCAGAGAAAATGAAGGACATAATTACAGAGGGGACTTTGTCAGATCACACAAGTGAAGATAAATATGTTGGGTTAACAGGGCAAAGCAATGTATTGTGCCATGGTGATATTTCTGAGTTTCAAAGACAAAGGAGCTGTGCTTTTGAAGAGTCCCCTATCAGAAAAATGATAGTAATGAAGAATTGTGCAGCTTTGCAGTCCTATCCTAAAGTAGTTAGCAATTTCTTCCAGACATGTGGAAGGCAAGAGAATGGGCTGCCTGAAACTATTCATTTTACAGCAATGAAACCGACTTTATGAAATAAGGATTTTATATGGAATCACTCTTTGGGCCTGTAGGCTTTCAGCAGGAATAAGCCTTACCTCAAACTATCTAGCATACAGAGAGCCTAAGGGAACCAATGGATTTGAGCCCCTCCTCTCCTATTAAGGTGGTGAAGGTTTTGATGGGAGTAACGGGCGAGGTAAAGCCATGTAGGCAGGAGACATGCCATCCTGGAAGGGATGAAAATGATGATTACTGATTTCAGAACAGAAAGAATTACCAGCAGCTAATCACATCAACAGAGACATAAATGTGGTGTTGCAGTCATACTGACTTTAAGGCCAAGGCCCAGATGGCTTAAATCCCCAAATCACCTTTGATATGCTAAAATATCTGAAAGATGAAGATGATATGAAAGACTAGTGACAGGATACTGGTAAAAAAATCAGGATATATCACAATCACAAAAGATCCAAGCTGACATATTCTCTCTGCAAAGGACCATCAGAGTACTCATCACCTGGCGAGCAAACAAGGACTAAGCGCTCTGATATGGATATTGCTGCATGCAGACTTAATATCTTTTGAAAAGCATGTAATATAATATAATATCTAGATGTGGCAGATTTTAGTCTGTGTAGGAAGGCACAAGGGCCATGCGGCATACTGGAATTGTGCATCTGCTGGGATTGTCCTAATAACACAGCTGTTTTCACAGTGTAACTTTTGGATAGGGAAATTACCATGGAGAAACTTGGTGTTATGTACCATTGTTGTAATTTTGGAGTGTACTTCTTTTTGTAGAAGTGTGTAGTGTGGTAGGCAAGAAGGTCCTGTGATAGTAATAAGAACCCTTGAGGTCTCTTGTATGGTTTTCAGGCCCAAACATTTTCAGGAGCAGACTTATAGAACAGCTTTTGTTTTATATTTAAGGGTCAGTGCACTACTTAATTTGGTATTTGTTCATTGATGATGATGGTGGGAGTCCTCAAAGCTATGGCTGTCTCATCTAATTGCCCAAAGGAGAAAAAAAAGCCCTGTTGCAATCTAGCTGTGTTCCTAAAATATGAACATCAGGTCCTGTTTCTGCACCCCCTCTGCAAAAAATAAGAACTGCTTCTGCTCTTCAAACAAGTAGCAAGCCACGTGATACATATGTGGCAAGTGACTTGGTAAAACTTATACCAATTATGCCACACGTGAAGTGCTGAAGCACTTCAGTACTACGCTTTTGAAAGCAATTTCTTTACCAGCATTTAGTAATGCCTGTTAAGAAAAGAATACCATTTCTGCATTACTGGCCAATTGACATCTCCCAATCACACCCTCCTAACACCTTGCACCTGGGTTGACTGTCTCCTTCACCCTATCCTAGAAATACTGCTAGGGAACCTATGCATAATTTATCAGTTACTTGTGCATTTTTGTGCACAGAACTATCATACTGAAAATGAGTCATATTTGCTTTCAAAGGATGAAACAGGGGGGTTGGGGTACATAAATGAAACTTAAGTAGTTCATAGGTTCATAGGTTTGTACTAGGCTAATGGCCCTGGGGCCTTTACATGCCTAGCCATAGGATTACCCTGGCATAGTGCCACCCGACCTTAGTTCCCAATGCCTCTGTTGAGTAGAGTCAATGGAGTTATCTTCAGGGTGAATTTTCTGCTTCCCATCCACTCATCAAGATTTCTCTTGAAGAGGGTCAGCAAGGTGGTCTGCTTGACATGGATGGGAAGTCTGTTCCATAGCATGGGCAGTCTCTAGGTTATGAACCTGTCCCTCCAGCATATTCTGTTAATTGTGGTAATGAGGTTGAGGTCTGTGGAGTGTGTGGTGTGAAGGGATTGGGATTTATTTAGATGTAGCATTTCTAACAGAGCTGGATCAGACATGGCTTTGTAAGTCAAGCAGAGATTGCCTCTAAGTAGGCGATATGAGACAGAGAATAGTTTGAGTTTTTTGAGTCTGTCCATATAGGACAAGTGTTTAAGGTCTAGGATCCTCATTGTGAAGTACTTTTGCGGCCTCTACAGTTGTTGCAGGTGTCCAGTGAGGTACATGCAAAATGGGGCATTGTACTCGATGATTGGCCTAATGAGGGAAGAGTAGAGGGAGACAATGACCTCTTTCTTCCTGGATGCAAAACCCTTAGTAATGAAATGTGCCACATAGAAGGACTTTCTGACCACAGTGGCAATGTGGTGATCAAAACACAGGTTGCTGTCAACCTGTGTTCCCAAATCTCTTATAACACCTTCTGTGTTCAGTGAACTACCATCAATGTGGTAATTCATCGGAAATGGTTTTTTCCCAAAGGGGATGATGACACATTTTTTGGCATTGAGGTTAAGGCCATAGTTCTGACACCAGTCGTTGGTCTCAGTGACGCCATTCTGTAGGATGTCAACATCACTTGGGGAGTTAATAATAGCTCCCAACTTGCAATCGTCTGCAAACTTTGTCATTCAGAGTCCATTCATGGTGGCCTGGACTTCAAAGAAGTAGATACCAAACAGGAGAAGACCGACTCCACTTGTGACTAGTCGGCAGTCTGACTTGGAGTCAGCTGCTTTCACACTGTAGGTTCTATCTCACAGCCAGTTTGCAACCCACATGGCTATGGCTTTACTATGAAAAAAAACAAAGAAACACAAAGCCTAACTAAGTACCAAGAACTGCGCAACAGTTAAAAAAAAATGCATTAGGTTGGACAAAAAAAATCCTACTACACAACATTACAAACTAAATACCAACACAACCCACAAAGAATTTGGAAAAATGTAAACCAGCTACTGAAATCCACCCAAAAGGCTACCCCCAAACCAACCACCCCTGACACTAAAGTTCCCATCGAAACACAATTCAACTCCTACTTTGTGAACTCAATTCTATCCTTAGTATCACAGGACAGTTCCTTCCTCACTATCCCCCCCCAACACAAACACTAATACAAGCTTTACCCTCAAAACAGTTTCCACCACTTCAATCAAAAGCATGCTCTCCAAACTAAAAACCTCATCAACAGCAGCTGACCTACTCCCCAGCTATTTCTTGAAACTCACAGCAGATGCTATTGCTATCCCAGTCTCCACTCTCATAAACAGATCAATTGTTGAAAACTATGTGCCCAAACTCTGGAAAATATCCTATGTTACACCCATACATAAAGGCGGGACCTCCACTGAACTTAATAACTACAGACCCATTGCTTTACTCTCCCCCCTGGCCAAAATCCTAGAAAAATGCATCCATACCCAGATGCTAAATTATCTCCTAGACAGCAACATCCTGTCACCTACTCAGCATGGGTTCAGACCTGCCCATAGTACCACTACAGCACTCCTCTGCTTCACAGACACAGTAAACCGTCTCAAAAATGAAGGCCTGCAAGTGTCAACTCTTTTTTTGGATATGTCCAAAGCATTTGACACAGTCTCACACCAAATCCTGCTAAACAAACTAAACCAATCTCATCTATCAAATTCCATTCTTACCTGGTTCCAAAGCTACTTAACTGACAGGTACCAAGCTGTGAAATGGGAAAATTCTCTTTCTCCTCAGCTGCCCATAACTATAGGAGTTCCACAGGGTTCTATCTTAGGACCACTACTATTCACAGTCTTCACAAATGACCTCCATACCTCCACACAGCATGCATCTATAATTCAGTATGCAGATGACACTACCTTAATCTGTGCTGCACAAAACATTCCCACCCTCCTGCAAACAACTCAACTAGCATTCTCTGATGTTGAAAACTACCTTACCAAAGCCCAACTTATCCTCAATCCAAAGAAAACTCAGCTTATGATTATAACCAGTTCTAACAAAAACACTAACCGTCAATTCCCTATCTACTCCACAAATGCTACTCCAATTGCTCAAGTGGCACAGGCTAAGCTACTGGGAATAACCATAGACTCCCACCTAAAATTTGATAGTCATTTCAACTTAACTATTAAAAAACTACATGCCTAACTGGGGTCACTCTACCGTAGCAAACCATTTCTTACCAACAACACAAGATCAGCCATTGCTCACTCCCAACTTCTATCCACCCTACTCTATGCATCTCCCATTCTGACTAATCTCAACAAAACTGAACTAAGCAAACTGGAAGCCTGCTATAACAGAATTGCCAGCTTTGCTGTAAATTGTTCATATAGAACTCATCACTGTACTGCTTTGAGACAGTTCCACTGGCTTGAACTGCCCAACCTCTTAACCTACAATCAGCTCTGCCTCTGTCATTCTATCTATTACCTCCACAATAAGTGTCCTGCCCTCAAAAACCTAGTACAACATCACTCAGCCAAAAGGCCTCTTAGATCATCAAGCAAACTACAACTAGAAGTCACCAACAGCTACAATAGCTTTAGAGGTGCACTATATAGTAGTTCAGTGGCTAAAAAATGGAACTCTGTCCCTACTAGCATTCAAAACACATCATCCAAAGCCTCCTTTAAAGACCTCATCAGGCAACATCTCAAGCAAAGTTGGCAGTGCCATGATTGCTCCCCAGGCTAGTGAAAGCGGATAACGTATACATACTAAATCTAGAGCACTTGATAATAGTTTTCAGTCTTACTCACAAACACTGGCTAATCTACAATGTATGTACTGTACCTGTGTTCTATGTATGTATTCTACCTATGTTCCAAATTTCAGCTGTACACCACAAATTTATTAATTACCTTTATTTTTAAAATTAATATTTTTTTGTTTGTTCTCTCCACTGTAACTGTTTATGTTCCGCATACGACTGTAAAAACATGTCTCTTGTAATTTGTGTGCATACTGATCATGTCTAAATAACTACATGTGTTTGTAATTTTTCTTTGCGGAGCTTTTCTCCCCAGGCCCCTGCTGAAAAAGGGCCTTTTCGGCTCAGTCAGACACCCCCCATTAACAAATGTAAAATAAAAATAAATAAATAAATATAGTGATATAGGGGTTGATGCCAAGCTTAGTGAGTTTTTCTATGATTCTTGAGTGGGGAATGGTATCAAAAGACTTGGACAGATCAAAGTAGGCTGTATGAACTACCTTGCCTTCATCCACAGATCTGGTGACTGACTCAAAGAATTCGACCAAGTTGAGCAGGCATGATCTACCTTTTACAAAACCAAACTGTGTGGGATACAGAGTATGGAGATTCCCTATATCTTTGTTTATTAGGTCCATGATGATGTGTTCCATAGCTTTGCATATCAGACTCATCAGGCAAATGGAGTGATAGTTCCCATGGTCTGTAGTCGCTCCTCCTTTGTGGAGAGGGTTGAATGTAGCAGTGCTCCATTCGGTAGGGACAAAGCTTGAGGTGAGGCTGTGATTTAACAGGGCACACAGGTGAGGTGCCAGTTCACTCTGTAGTTCATGTAGAACACAACCAGGGATATTGTCAGGTCCCATGGAAACTGTATTCTTGGCCTTGGACAGTGCTGTTGTAATCTGTGCAGCAGAAATACTGGGTGCCTGGCAATCTACTGGCATTGTGATTGGTCCTTTGAGGGGGTAAGATTGGCACTGAATCTGTCAGCCAGTATACTGGGAATATCTGTTGGCTTGGTATAGGAGGTACCATTGTGCAGTAGCTCAGAGCAAATCTGGGTATTGCCGTGGATATTCTTTACATAACTATAGAAGGCCTTGTGGTTGTCTTTACTGCTGCAATTCTGATTTCATAGCTAGCATTAGAGGATTTGATGAGATATCTCAACTTTTTTGTTGAGGCTCATAAGGGAGTTTTTCCAGTCCTGGGACTGCACCTTATTCTGCATCAGTTTCCTACTTCTGTTGTAGAGTTTGTTTATGGCAGGGAATCACCCGATTGTCTTCCTTTTTTTGGAGAAGAGCATCTTGGTTCTATTGGGTATGGCGAGATCCATGCATTTGTGTACTTGTTCGTACAGTGCACTGGTGTATGATTCTGCGGTCATGCAAATATTCTGCATTTGCATGGGTGCCGTGAAGTTAGCCACCTCTGCTTTTAGGAGCCCAAAGTTAGCTTTGGAGAAGTTTTTCATGGTGTTTACCTTTGCGGGGGGAGGGGGAGTGGGAGAGATGTGGACTTCCAAGGTGATTACTTTGTAGTCAGATCTAACCAGGGAGGCGCTGACTATTGGTGTAGAGCAATGGTCACCCATGTTAGTAACGAAAAGGTCAAAGATGTTGCTACCTCTAGTGGGGGTAAGAACAAGCTAGTCCAGAGCAATGGAATTAATGAACTCCAGGAAACGTTGGGCAAGTGTATTGGTACACGAGTGGTTTACCCAGTTAATGGAGGGGTAGTTGTAGTCGTCTAGTAAGAGAGTGTTATATTGGACCCTAATATTCTCCAGGGTGCTTAGGAATGTGCAGTGTGAGCCTTGGGACATGGTTAGGGACCTATAGCAGGCTATGACCTGAATCGCTGTCTTACCCAATGTTAAATGCACCTGAAGTATCTCTGATGCGTTATGTTGGGCTACCAGTCTGGAGGTGTGTGCATCCTTTATGGATATGGAAACACCACCACCTTTGAAGCTTCGGTCCAAGTTCTGAGGCATGGAATGAATTATAGCCTGGTAGTGCAGGGTTGCTTTCTGCTGCCTTGAACCAGGTCTCTGTTACAGCACAGATGTCGATGTTCTCCATTTTAAGGAGTGCTTCGAGTGAGTGCATTTTAAGATTTAGACTTCTAGCATTGAGCAATATACCTCAGATTTCATTTGTTTGTAGCTGTTACAGTGGTAATTTGGTGTTTGGAACACCACCTAAAAAAAGGCACTATAGGGGTGACAAGAGCTTTGGCCAGTATCCAGAAGCCCATGAGTTACAGATGCAGGCCATCTCTGGCAAAGCATTGAGGTCTGTCAATCATCTCATCCCAAGAAGACAGATACTGGAGAATGACACCAGAAACTTACCCAATTATTGAAATCAATCATTTTCTGCTTGTACTGTGGTATCATTCTGGGTGATGGTGGGATGCTACTCAGGGCAAGGGACATACCCACCTGGGCTACATAATCCGAGAGATCCTCTTTTTATGTAGTCCAGGGAGATGCATCTTAGGTCATTCACACCCACATGTACAATGACAGAGTCATATTTGTACCAGTTGTTGAGGGACCTGAGTGCATGCATTATGTGGTGGACCCTGGCACCTGACAGGCAGCTGACTGTTGCTTTCTCCTTACTCTGTTACTTGTTGTTTGGACAGCTTAT
Source organism: Protopterus annectens (assembly GCF_019279795.1). NCBI lineage: Eukaryota > Metazoa > Chordata > Ceratodontiformes > Protopteridae > Protopterus > Protopterus annectens. Next base: position 1,521,926,203 of record NC_056741.1, on the reverse strand, counting down.
TCAACCTAGTGAGTGGGTCATCAGTGTGCCTCACTATAGAGTCACCTATGACTAGTGTGTTGGGCATGCTGTTTTGCCTTAGTGGCTTTGGTTGAGTGACACACTGTTTGGGGAGTTATGTGTCTCATGATTAGTGTTGTGCTGTGGTGGTTGAGTGCATTTCTGCCTTGGAGGTCTCTGCTGCTTGGGTAGATTTTTATTGAGAGCCTCCATGAAGGTTGGTGCGTGGTTTATGTTTTTTTGTGAAGGCAGTGCTGGTGTGTGTTCTGGAGGGCTATGTGTTCCATGTGGTGTGGTGCAAGTGTTGACCTTCTCCTCTTGACCAACTATTTTGGTCTTGGCTGGAGAGTGCGTGGCTTCAAATTTGGATATATAAGTGCATCTCTCGCAAGTCTGAGTGTTGGAAGGTAAGAGGAGAGGGTTGTCAGTGTACATGAGGCAGTAGCTACATTGCCTCAGGATGTCCAGGTTCACCAAGTTAATAGGAGAAAGCACAGGGAACTGACCTTTAGACATGCCTGGTGGGGTGGACATTGATAATAAGTACTGGATCTGTTTTCTTGTAGAACAATTAGTGCTGGTAGCACATTTGCATGTGGCAATAATTGCTACAAGAAGTCTGGTAAAGTGCTAGACTAATAAGCTAGTATAAGAGCATGGAGAGGACCGAACTAGTAGATCTAAGAGAAGAATTGAAGAGCAGACTCTGGCACCACTCAGAAGCTTATAAACAGTCCTGGATGCAGCAAGTCTGTATCTGGACTAGACTAGTTACAGGGGAAAGTGGGAAACAAGAGCAAATGCAGGCTTTTAAACTGGGAAGTTGAAAGAGATGGAAAAACAACTGTCCAAACAACCAGTAAACTTCAATTTCTGGGCCAGGAATGACTCCTCTTGTGGTAGATAGGCTACATAGTGCTTACCACTCCCACTGATAAGCTAGAAGGCTTCCCACCAACAGAGAAAGGCTTGGGGGGGCTCAGAATCTTATAAACAGTCTTGGGCACAGCAAATCTGTATCTGGACTAGACTACTTACAAAGAAAGGGGGGAAACAAGTGTAAATGCAGGCTTTTAAGCCAGAAAGTTGAAAGAGATAGAAGAAACTGCCAAAAAGGCCAATAAGCCACAATACCTGGGTCAGAAACCACTCCTCTTGTGGTAGATAGGCTACCTAGTGCTTACCACTCCCACTGATAAGCTTGAAGGCTTCCCTCCAACACAGAAAGGCTTGCGGGGCCTCAGAAGCTTATAAACAGTCCTGGATACAGCAAATCTGTATCTGGACCAGACTAGTTATGGGAAAGGGGGGAAACAAGTGCAAATGTGGGCTTTTAAATCAGAAAGCTGAGAGAGATGGAAAAACTGCCCAAACAGCTAATAAATACAATTTCTGGGCCAGAAACCACTCCTTATGTGGTAGATAGGTTACCTAGTGCTTACTACTCCCACTGATAAGCTAGAAGGCTTCCCTCCAACACAGAAATGCTTGGGGGCCTCAGGAGCTTACAAAGAGTCTTAGATACAGCAAATCTGTATCTGGACAAGACTAGTTATAGGAAAGGAGGGAAACAAGTGTAAATGTGGGCGTTTAAATCAGGAAGTTGAGAGAGATGGAAAACTGTGCAAATAACTACAATTTCTGGCCCAGAAACCACTCCTTGTATGGTAGATAGGTTATCTAGTGCTTACCACTCCCACTGATAAGCTAGCAGGCTTTGCTTCAACACAGAAAGGCTTGGGGGCTCAGGAGCTTACAAACAGTCCTGGATACAGAAAATCTGTATCTGGACTAGACTAGTTCTAGGAAAGGAGGGAAACAAGTTTAGAATTTTTTTTTTTAGTAAAATGAAAAAGAGAAAGCTGAAATAGAAGATAATTCAAGGTTAAGAATCTAAGTGGGCTGGCCTTTTCAAATCTAAATGAGACTCTAGAGAATGCTTTTAACTGCAAACAAATCAGTTATATGATACCTGACTAGAACACAGAAACCTCAACAAAAATGCACAGAAAGGCACAGATAGAGCACTCACAAACAGAAAATACAATTCTCAGTATGAAGAAGCAGTTTACAGTTAAGTAATTCAGTAAACATGTAATTAGAGTAATGAAACAGTATCTGTCAATGAGAAATACAGTTAAACAGTATAAAACAGTACATAAATGCAGGGAAACAGTAAAAAAGCTTTATAACAGTGCAAATATAGTAGATTACTGTAAAGAACAATTAAAAGCATTACAGAAGTGCAATTCAATGAAATAAGTGTAAGAAATAACTTATTCTGCTCTTGGAATCTTAAGGAGTTTCTGCTTAGCCCCAGTAATGAATCACCATCCATAGCCTGGCAAATACAAGCACAGCCCTTTGCAGACACAGGGTTTATATACCAAGGAGCTCGAATTACTATTCAGTCCTACTAGCCCCTGCTGTTACCCAATCACTTGTGCTACAGAAGGTCAGAAAACCCTGTTACTCTCAATAATAATGAAGACAACACACTATCAGCAGAAAATGGCTGCCAGAAACACAGGAAACTCAACAAACAAAACTACCAGGCCTTGACAACAGCAGGCCTCTATCAAGATTATGCAACCTGAGTAGAACACAGAAACCTCACGATAAATGCACAGAAAGAGCACTCACAAACAGAAAATACAAGTCTCAGTATGAAAAAGCAATTTACAGTTTAGTAATTCAATAAAAATGCAATTATAGTAATGCACACTATTACAGCTATTAGCTGTAGCCACTAAATGAAAGTTTTAAACAGATAAAGGAGCAAGGAGACTAGAGAATGTTTTTAACTGCAAACAAATCAGTTATATGATACCTGACTAGAACACAGAAATCTCAACAAAAAATGCACAGAAAGTCACAAATAGAGCACTCACAAACAGAAAATACAACTCTCAGTATGAAAAAGCAGTTTACAGTTACGTAATTCAGTAAACAGGCAATTAGAGTAATGAAACATTATCTATCAATGAGAAATACAGTTAGAACCATATAAAACAGTACATAAATGCAGTGAAACAATAAAAAAGCTTTATAACAGTGCAACATTTAGTAGATTAACTATATAGCACTATTATAAGCATTACAGTAGCGCAATTCAATGAAATAAGTGTAAGAAATAACTTATGCTGCTCTTGGAATCTTAAAGAATTTCTGCTTAGCCCCAGTAATGAATCACCATCCACAGCCTGGTAAAAACAGCCCCTCACTCATGAGGAATACACCCCAGTATATAGTCATGCAGATGAGTTTAAGATACCAAGTCAAAGAAGGTGGTACATCAGCAAAGCAATCTGCTGTCAGATTAAAATCACGTCCTTTGAAATCAGTGCTTCAGGGACTCAGAAAATGAAATAAGGTTGTGATGCTTCTTCCTAGGTTGCAGATGAGCCTGGCTTTTCTAAAAGAGACTATACAGATGCAGTTTGAAGTTCTAAAGATGTCTATCAGGCATATAGTTGTGGCATGACACTCACATCTGGACTTCAGCAAGGAAGGGGTCCATTTTTACACACAAAGCATTCCTCTGTGAAGTTCTTAAACAACTGGACAAATTACTGGAAAAAATGGTTAATGTTTCTAACAGTCCTGCTAGTTAGTGTTGAGATCATCATAATTGTTTACGGTCTCAGTGAAGATGCAGTCTTTTGAAAACCACTAGTTGGTTTAAGAAAACAGATCATGGATGAAAAAGGCAACACACATATTGATTGGGACATGACCTCATTTAACCATTTTTTTCTTATATCCAAATGTTAATTTCCCAGTACATGGGGTCCAAGACAGAAACTTATTTTTTATTAGTTTCCAGTGACTATACATAGCAGAATGAGCAATAAGTCCAGGAATCATACTTTTTTTGTGTTGTCTTTCTATCCTTCTTCAGGATGTCAAGGTGGTGGAGAAACTCCATTTAGCTGCTATTATGCACTACTTGCAGGACAGTTCTGCAGTTGGCATGAGCAGACAATTGACAAAGTCTTTCTCATTTAGCAAGCCTAGTTATCAAAAGAAATGAGGAAATTATAAAAGGAAATGAGTTTTCTACAAAACAGTGTAAGGTGTGGCATGCAGCTTGTCAGTAAAATATTTTGGAACTGACACATACTAGGTAAACAACATGACAGTAAGTTTCTGTATGTTCCAAAGGTCTTAGCTGAGATGTAAGAGACAGGCGTGTGTTTTAATCAGAAGTATGCTTATATCTCATTATTTTTTCAAAGGACTATAGCTACCATTATTTTTTCAATTCATTTGTCAGACAGCATTTTAGTTAGTGGCATCATAACATCAGCTGAAATATTTTATTGGTTGTACTCCAAACTCAATTCTTTTAGAAGGGGAGGGTGACCCCTAACTGAGTCGGAGGCACAGGTATTGTTTGGCCTGAAGGATGCTACAAGCAACTCCATTCTAGAGGGAAATACTACTATCTTGTATCTCTAGTGCTGAATTAAAGAGACAGACAACTTAGGAGGTAAGAAACTCATGTTTGACAGGTCCCAAACTCCTTGGAATTCTAAGAACTGTATTGGAAGTCCTTAATATGCTGGTAATATATACATGGAGGCATGGAGGTAGTAGAGAGTGAAATCTTTGACAGAGCACATTTTTCAAGCTTGATAGTAGTACTCCACAAACATAGAAGGGGCATGATCCAACCAAGAAACTATACCAGCAGCCAGGATAAAGCCCTTGCAACAATAGTTCATTGGGTTAATACTGTTTGGGCTTACAAAGGGAATGAGCTGTTCAGCTTAAGATCGGATGGCATAGCTATTAGGTCTATGGCTATTGAGCTTCATCCTATAGTCCTGGGCTTGAGTTTGTCAGCCTGTAATTGCCAACAATGTGTCTCTGAGGAAGTTATTTAATCAGACATTGTTCATGGGCTGTGTCTGAAAAGGGACACGTGGGCCCTGTGGGCTTACCCAGTTGACAATAAACTATTACTAATTAAAATCATATTACTTATGATTAATATGATTTTAATGTGATTGATATGATTTAATATGAATTATGACAAACTCCCACTAGAAATAAAGTCCCTGACTCACCCCAAACAATTTAAAGTAGCAACCAAAGACCACTTTAAAAAACGCCGGTCCTGCCATTGTACTCACCCTCCCTGATTATTACCTACCTTTATAGTACAGTCAAACTAACTTACTAAAGCTTACCATTATCTACTTCATCATATGCTTCCTATGCAACTTCCAAAGCTTCTTCTATACTCTGCTCCCTGTAATTCTTATGTAATTTTTTAAGTTTCTGCTACTCTGCATACAAAACCTTATATTTACTCAACTCTCTTTTTAAACCAGAACATACAACTTATTCTACCTTTCTTAACATTCTCCTTTTTGTTTATAGTACTGTTTTATCTGTCAAACCCGCGGCGGTGGTGCTGCGGTAGTGTTGTCGCCTCACAGTAAGACGCTGTCCGGTTCGATTCTCAGCTAGAGCGTCTTCTGCGTGGAGACATGCGTGAATGGGCATGCCTTCTTTGAAGGTTGTGCATCAGGGCTGGTAAATCGGCACGTAAAAATCAACTACCAATCATTAGCAGACCGGAGTTCCGCTGTGGCGACCCCTAACCGGGAAAAGCTAAAAGACACAACAACAACAACTGTTTTATCTGTCAACAATATACATGTATGTAGCTTAGGTATTTTAACTACCAAAATTCTCTATTGCTATTTTATTGAAATGTATCTGTATTGCTATTTTTATTGCATTGCATATCTTTGTGGAGTTTTTCTCCCCAGACCTGTGCTGAAAAAGGGCAATAGCTCAGCCAGACACTTCCAGTCAACAAATGTAAAATAAAAAATAATAAATAAAAATGTGTGGTATATTTTGGTTGCTTTGTAGCAGACATGTTTGATCCTAAACTCTGTAGTTTGATGAAGAACTTGTAGACCAATGTGCGAGTAAAGCTGTAAATTAATGATTCCTTTTCTCCAGCTTTCTCTTTAAGCAGAAAGGTTGCTGTTTTCTCCTGTTTTCATCTTGTTGGCTACAGATAATTTGAATAGGTTCTCAGGCTCCTCAGCATTGTCTCAGCTGGCAAGAGAGAAAGTGAGTGAGTTACACAGATGACTGTGTCATACTGACCCTGGATGTTAGTGATGCTTTTACTGATCGTGCACTGATTTTACATTGATTTAAAAAATTATAGGGTTTGACATTAACTAGGATAGGTCACCTTTTCTGTTATGGGGACATGCTACAGCAGCTGGGGATATAAGACTGATTTATAAACCTCCTGATTCAATACTAAGTGTGAGTTCTGAAACATTATTTCAAGGAAGGGAAGTGGTTTATGGCCTTCTTTACATTTCATTAGCAAAGAGGGAGGTGTTACTTGACTCAGTAACACCAACAGCACTTACTCTGATATGTTGCTAGGCATTTGGCCTGGTTTGTCCTATTCAAGCTGATAGCACTTGAAAGACAGATAACACATAACATTTTTGTTCTGCTCTAAAATAGCAATACTGAATTTTGAGGTATATGTAGTACTAAAATTAAACACACAAATTTTGAGAAAGTGGCTTCAGCTGAACAAAAAATGCCAAAGACTGCTTATTTTGTACAGCTTAAAAGATTTTTTTGCATTTTTTTACCCTTAGATCTAGACAATTACTATCTAGCCTGATAAGAATCAGAAATAAGATATCTGATTATTTAACTGCCTGTAGGCATTAAGAACTACCTCAAATCATATGATAGCCACACCATAAAACAGTTCCTTTCCCAGTTTTAGAATATTATAGAATTCCAAGAAAATGTCTTCAAATTCTTCTGGAGGGAGAATATTCATTGAGTGAACAAACTACTAGTGTATATAGGCTGATGGTTATGCATGTGTGTGTCTGTTTGTGTGTGTGTGTGTGTGTGTGTGTGTGTGTGTGTGTGTGTGTGTGTGTGTGTGTGTGTGTGTGTGTGTGTGTGTGTGTGTGTGTGTGTGTGTGAGGGGGGGTAGGAATATCACATGGCAGGACTTATCAACTAGTTATATTTGTTTATTTATTTATTTTTGTTGACCCCCCCCCTCTGGCATGTGCCACCTCTGGTTGAAGATGGGCAGATATGAGCATCATTAGGAGTTGTTATCCTGACACAATAGACAGAGAGGCCAAAACAGTACAGTTTAAAGAATTGGGGGATTTGCATCCTCTCCTGTTTTTATACTGGAAGGCTATCTACAAAGCAGGCACTTTAATCAGGTTGTGTTTGAAGAAAATGTCCTGTTTTGTTTTATAATAAAGAAGACAGTTGCCTATAAGGACTAATGATGTCCATCAAAATGACTAGGAAATAAAGAATGTGGGTCAGTAAAGGTAATGGCTACAATATTCCTAAATATTTTTTCCTTATTGAAAGAAAGGCACAAGCTACCCATCTGGCTAGACAGGAGCATGTTTTTCTAAGATGTGCAGTTGAAGCATAAAAGAAAAATCATGTTTCCTTAGATGTATGTGTACGGGGTGTAATGAGTCAACTACATTTTAGGAGTGCTGCTCCAGGAATTTTTGTTTTTACTAAATGGAGAACCGTTAGCATATTCCTATTTCTATGCTCTACAAAGAAGATGTATTTGCTATTTTCAGAACTCCCTAGCACCTATTACTGAATGTAGAAGAACAGTGACAAGTCTCATTTTAATGAAACAAAATAAATGAGCTTATTTTACATGACAACATACGGCTTATCTTTACTGTTATCAGTCCTTATAAATTATGGTACTGAGAAAATAATTATTTGTACACTGTGGAACATTACTTCCCAGACCTCTGCTAAACAGTTTTTGTGTTCAGTTATACTGTCACAGTCAACAAATAAATACATTGTGATGTGTCAAAAGCATCCATCTTGTACCAAACACCACCCAGTTGCACTAGTAGAGCAAAAGAAACAGTCCCTGCATGATGTTTATCTGAAACCAAATGTACCAGATTTACTAGCTGGTATTGCACACGTCTTGCATGAGATGGATTTCCTCACTTTAGTACCAGAAAGTAGTAACAAGAAGAGTCCCAAATATCTTCTGTGAGTAAGGCAGTCTCTACAGCTGCCTTGAGCACTAATGTCTAGCAGTGTCTCAACAGGCCTACTGGAATAGGTTGATTTCCCATGGATCTCTTTGTGGAGAAAATGACTTGTGAGCTCCAATAAATGGTGAAGACTGACCAGGTGTAGAACCAGTGGATGTGTGGTGACAATTTTCCAAGCTAGGGGTAGCATAGAGAACCATGCTTCATAGGCAGCCCCAGGCTAGAGTCAGGACTCTAATGCAGCAGTCAGTAAAGTCATCATCTTGTGCAGCATAGCTTTTACTTGAAAGGGACAAAACTGTGTGATGCAGGTGTAACGGATATGAGGAGATGTTAATGGCTATCCAGAGAGGTGAAGGCCTGCTTTCTGTGCAAGAATATATCGAGCAAGTCTTGCACACGGAGCCAGAAAAATATGTTTCTCTCAAGCTATTTCAGTGAAGACTGTCTAAGGACACATGCTCAAGTGTGAGACTGAGTACAATATCATTATAGTTGAAAGCAAGATATATGATAGCTACTGAACACACTGCCAAAAGAGTCTCAACCAAAGCTTCCTTTACAAATATCATATGCAGAGCCTTCCTAAGCAGGTGACTGGAAACTGCATAGGTGAGATGAACAGTTGAATGCCCTAAGCCCCAATGTAGCAGGAAAGTAAATATTCCCTCTATAACTTTTCAAAGTTTTACATCCCCCGTCATGTAACAAGGTAGCAAAGTTTTGATGTGCCTGGTGCTTATTGCTGAACAAAAGAGAATTTAAAGGATTTAGCACCAGGATGGCTTATCACCTGCTTTACCCATACTCATATATGGCATGGCCATATGGAAGGCACACATCTTTAAGGGGACTGAAAAAGAAAATGCATGGTGTCTCTAGGCTGCTCAGATAGCACTTTTAATGATTGACCTCACACTGGGATAATCCAAGGCTACTGAGGCCTCTTCCTTAAAATGCAAACAATGCTTTTCTGGAGGAGTGAACATAGGCTTGAAGCCAGTTTGAGCTGTTCTTATAAGTCTAAGAGCTTGTTCAAAGTGAAGATTATCTAAAGGGAGCAGAGGGTGGATAACTTTATTAGTCTTGTCCATCTGGGTTCTTTTAGTCACCATATTCCACACACCATGGAGTAATTCCACACCACCATTACCTATGGGACTAAGCTTGTACAAGATACCAAACAAAGTTCAGCATTTGACAGATTCTTCAAAAAACATCTGCTTTGTAAACATTGACACACTACTACACTAGCGTTGAACACAAATCTTGGCACACATAAAACATAACCAAAAAATAAAATAAAACAGAATTTTTGTAGAGCAGCAAGCCCCACTGTACTCCCTGATAATTATATATACTAACTCTGAGATTGCACAATGTGGGGGAAAGAGCATATTTTCCAACCCCGAAAACTGTTTGATATTGCACACGTCCATTCCCTGTGCAATCGAATTTTGTCACCTAAACATAAGTAGACCAAGGGGGATTTGATGATATTCAGTTTTACCGTATATGTAATCTATATCTGTATTTATGTCCATATCTATATATCTACCTCTCTTTCTATATGTACATCCATATATATCTATATATAAATATGTGAGTGTGAGTGTACAGAGAGAGAGTGAAAGAGAAATAGAGAGAAACAGATAAAGAGAATGACAGAGAAGGAGAACTGAGCATTGCAAAGATCTCACCATGACAAAATAAATGTGTTCACTCAGCAAAGCACACTGCCAGCTTTAACAGAAATAAACCCAACAGGTAACTCAATGATCACACAACCTTCTGAATAAGAAGCAATTTATTTACCCCTACAGCTCTGTCACCTCAGTTATTTCAATGACAATTTTTCAATAAAATGTCTGAATTTAGGAGAATGCATGGTGTTCCAGTTCTTGAAAGATCAAGGTATGTATAGCACTTATTTTCTTAATTACTTAACCTTTCAGCAACCATCTTGTGACATTCTAGATATATTGGAGGCATATGACTCAGAAAGCATAACACATTTCTCAATATTATGCTCCTCCATGGAGAATACTTTGTTCCCTAGGAAAGTAAAGGAGACTACCTCCAGTATGCACACCTCCTATGACTCTGTATCTCTCCTTGAGGTAGTTTATGATATTTCACAGGTCATTTATAGTAAAAAGGTCACACATGAAAACCAATTGGATAATTTGCATATATCCCATGTGCCTCTGATACAACAGGTTTAAGATATTATGCAGTGGAAAGTCTAGCTTTGCTAGAATTTTCTTTTTGTGTTTTTTTTTTCGTATTTTTTAACCAATTGGTTTTCCTGTGTGACCCTTTTACTCATTGTTTTAGTTTGTTAGTTGGGATATTTTGTAGACACCCTAATGTTTATGGATCTCAGTTGGGTATGACATCCCTGTGTTTCCAAAAGTCAAACATTTCTCTTATGCTGTGTTGATGATGGCATAAGAAAGCAGAAACATGCATGTCTACAGCTAGAGGGTTTGGCTTTAATGGCCTGAAATTGTCCAAAAATAGACATAAAAGTAAAAGAAAAAGTCATGGATATTGAGATTTGCTATTTAGTTAAAACACTGGATATCCTTAAAGGATAATTTGCATTTATCCCATGTTGCCGCTGATACAAAAATTTAAAGTATCACACAGTGGAAAGTCTAGTTTTGCTAGATTTTTCTTTTTCTATTTTTTCATCTCTGAAGTGTAAAAACACACACAAGAAGCTTCACTTCATTCAATTGTGACGACACAGTGCTCCCAAATAGAAGCAATTCTATTTATTTAGATAGTGGGATGAATTTACTAAGGTTACAGTGAGATGTGCTCTTCTCCTGGATATGCATGTAGTAAGGCATTTACTCAGCCGAGATTGGCTGCATAAGTTACCTTAGCCACTCATGCTAATGAGTGTGGCCAAAAGATCACATTTACCCAGTTGTATTGGGGATAAGTGTCAGTATATGTAAATGTAATAATGGTATAAGATGAGTGAGTGTGTGTATGTGTATAGGTGAATGGGTGAGTATGTCCATGAGTGGGATCTGGTGAGGACTGTGTGTGCGTGTATGAAGTGTGTAAGCATGAATCTGTGAATATATGGGTGCAGAGGTGCTCTATCATATCGCCACACATCTCTAGACTAATGTGGAAATTCTGTAACACTGAGGTTGTCACTAGACACTAGGGTTAAGCTCTTTATATTGTGCCTTAAAGGTGCATAAAATATAACCGAACAACATTTTGCAAAAAGAAAGATGTGTAGCAGGGAAACTCTAGACACCAGGGATAGAGCTTTATATTGTGACTGAAAGGCATGTACAAAAATTCAAACCCTATACCCTCAAAGCTTACACATTCCTTTTTAGTAGAGAGCTTGTGCTCTTTACTATCACTAGACATCAGACAAATCGCTACAAATTACCTTAAGTCTGAAAACAAAAAAATTAAAGTAAAAGGGGTAAAGGTTTAAACTCTGTAGTCTTAACACAGTAAGCAGGTGCCTTAACCATCAGTGTTAACTGTGGAGTTAGTGCAAGAAGGTACTTTTTAACATAATAAGAACATGAAATACTAATATCTGGCAATATTTACTGATTATAATGGTCTGTGCCTTATGACAAACAGGGCACATATAGGGGGCAGTAGCAGGAGTGGCTTGTAAAATCAAGGAAATTTAAGAGGAATGGGGGGTGTCCATAAGGGTGAGCTTTGGGACAAAAGAAGGAGGAATAATAGATAACAATAGGGAGAATGTTTAAACTATCGCTAGGACTCATGTAAAAAGTTAACAGACTAACATGTCTAGCATCAAGGTGCACTTTATCAACCGTAAGGAGAATGAAACTGTAACATCTATCATTATTTACTGATTGTGATCATTCTTAATGTACAAGGGACAATGAAAAATTAAGTGTTGCGATCAGGGGCATTCTGTCAACAAAGCGACAGAGATGTGTGTGTGTGTGTGTGTGTGTGTGTGTGTGTGTGTGTGTGTGTGTGTGTGTGTGTGTGTGTGTGTGTGGGTGTCTGTAGGTTAATGGGTATGTGTATGAGTGGGATCGGGTAAGGACTGTGTGTGTGCATGTGTGTGTGTGTGTGTGTGTGTGTGTGTGTGTGTGTGTGCACTTTCGTGTGTGTGTATTTGTATGTTTGTGCAGGTGAATAGCTGAATATGTCCATGAATAGGATCGGGTGAGGACTGCATGTGTGTGTGTGTGTGTGTGTGTGTGTGTGTGTGTGTGTGTGTGTGTGTGTGTGTGTGTGTGTGTGTGTGTGTGTGTGTGTGTGTGTGTGTGTGCATGTGTGTGTGTGTGTGAGTGTGTGTGTGCATGTGTGTGTGTGTGTGTGTGTGTGTGTGTGTGTGTGTGTGTGTGTGTGTGTGTGTGTGTGTGTGCTGGCACGGGCGTGTGTTTGTGTATGTATGCGTGAGTGTGTGTCTGTGTGTGTCTGTGTGTGTGTGTGTGTGTAGGTGAATCAGTGAGTATGTCTATGAGTGGGAACGAGTGAAGACTGTGTGTGTGTGTGTGTGTGTGTGTGTGTGTGTGTGTGTGTGTGTGTGTGTGTGTGTGTGTGTGTAGGTGAATGGGTAAGTATGTTCTTGAGTCAGATTGGGTTAGGACTGTGTGCTTGTGTGTTCTCTGCATCTGTCTGTGTTTGAATGAGTGCATGTATAATGGAGAGTGAATGAGGAGAGGTGCCTGTGAGAACGTAATTCATTGTCTGCCTAGGTTAACCATTACAGAAAAGAGGTGCTTTGCACTCATAGTAGTTAAGATCAATTCAGCGATATCCAAATTGGCTAATAGTGAGGTCGTTCATAATTTTTGCTAATATGTTTCTAAATCACATTTTCAGACGTCATGGAAAATATCCCTTTTGGACACAGCTCTTACTAATAGCGGTGGGGTTCTTTCTCAATGCCTGGGAGTGTTTTAAGAGTTATTGATCAAAAGGCTTCATATAGTAGAGATCTACAGGATTTCTTGAAAAATGTGTGCATTGAATGGTTGACTTTCATAAAGAAAATGTTTTAAACTGAGCTGAAACAAATGCACTGTGCACAGTTATTCCTCAAGACATATGTTTAAAATAGTTTAGAATTTTTTTTTTTACATTTTACAGCTATGTTTAACAGTAAAAAAAAAACTGTAGCTTATTGGAAATGGTCTTATACAAAACATTTTCTTTGAAAAGTGTACTATTCACGTAAGTTATAAGTGTAGTGATGGGGCTGCAGTGGAATCCACCTTCTGTCTGTGTGTACTTTATCAGTGTTTGTTTTGCTCAAAGAAAGTGAGGCAGAACTACACCTGTTCAGTTTAGCTCTACTTATTTGAATTTTATTTTCTCAGTCAGCAAAACAAATTTACATTTTCTTGATGTAAAACAGGTTTTGATCCAGAATATAAGATGTTTTTTTCTAGGTTACACATAAAAATTCCTTTGGAAATACAGTAGAGAGTCGATTATCTGAAATAATTGGGACCTAGAATAGTTCGGATAATCAAACGTTTCGGATAATCAAACATATAATGGAACTGGATAAAAAAAAACTTCTAAAAATGTTTTTTTCTGCATGCAGGGAATATGCTTTTCAACTATTCAGAGATTCCAGCTGAAAATAAAGAATATTTTTCACACACTTGTGGGCTACAAGCTCAAAAAAAAAAACCGCAGAAGTGAATACATATAAAGTTTACATATTCAGACTTTATGATTTTTCCTAACCAAAAACGCTGTGGTCGGATAATTGACTTATCAGATAATTAACCCTCTACTGTAAAAAAAAAAAAAATATATATATATATATATATATATATATATATATATACTGTATTTATAAAAAGGACTGTTATAGATGTTACAAGGTAGATTTTATTTAAATAATTTTTGATCATGTGATAGAACAAATTCATACCACTTTTGCTACCTTATGCACTGAAATAAATTAGCACTACTACCTTTTAGTTGGTCTTTCCACTTACTTACAGTAATAATGATATGGATGTTAAACATATTAAGAGGAATAACTAGAAAGTATCTTGGGTCATTGTGACTTTATTAAACTGATACATAATGAGCCAGTCTTTACTGGAAAAATGGTAATACTCCAAAAGTTTTGTAAGAATGGGGCATCAGTTCAAAAATAAATTCAGCTCTATTTAATAAAGAGGTGGGGCCCACTCCATAGCATTTGTAACTAGTGCCATGATATTTATAGTGGCCACTTGCTTCGCCACTTTTGAACTTCACTGTTTGCACAGAATTCAGGTACACATATAGCTGTATTGATATTGTGTACCGTGCATCCTGTATGATTTGCTATGCATTTTATGTTGGTAAGACAAGTAAGCTGATCAAGGAGTACTATTAGGCAATTATATTTAAGAATCAGAAAATGTACTTTGTAAATATTCCTTTCTGTGTAGAAACTTTAAAAAGCTTTTTTTTTTTTTTTTCTTTTTTGCGGTTGAAAGTAATACACAAGACATCAGAGGAGGTAACATGAATAATAAGCTAAAAACGTGTGCATTACACTGGGTAGGTTAAGCTGAATGCAAACTAACACATCAGTCTTAATGATCATCTGGACATTGTGTGTGCTTAAAACTAAATAGATGTTGGCTTTAAGAATCACCTTGTCACTGCCACTTTCCAAAGCAACATTTAACTTCATGCTGTAAATGTTTAGGAGTAGTATACACTGACTGAATTGTAGCTACAATGCTGTTACATTACAAAAGGCCTGTGTGCCACATTATGGTGGCCTATCTCACACGGGGGTATTCACAGTTATCGCATTTAGTTGCAACAGTGTTGCAGGGCTGCACATAAGTGAAATAGTGCCCTAGGCACAACCTGCTGTTTCAGCCCCCCCACACACATGCATCCCCCAATGCTCTCCTCTCTGTTTTCCCCACACTCTGGTCTGCTGGCACCATTCATATTACAGTTTTCTTCATTTACTCACAGTTTGCCTTCCTCTTCAGCTTTTCCAAGAAGCCATACCTTTTTTATATGTTCTGAAGTGTTTTTTTTTTAATTTTTTTTAACACAACCTTTTCAACCAGTGATGGCTTGAATAGAAATTATAATTAAGGGTAAAATCAGTGTTGTTATTCAACTTTAGTTTTCCTTACATCCATTAAACACACCTTTCCTGACCAAGACAGCACAGTAGTAACTGTTTAAGAAATAACTCAGTTAAGCCATGGCCTCCAGAAGCCAGAGGGTTATAGATGCTCTGGAATGCATTTTACCAACCTTTTAATCCAATAGTGTCCTAAACAAATCATAAGTAAGAAAAGAATTTGCCTTTTAACTTTCAAGAAAGACATAAGTTGTGTCCAAAGGGTCATAAGTTCATAGGTGCATACTAGGCTAATAGCCCTGAGTCCTTTACAAGCCTAGCCATAGGATTACCCTGGCATTGTGCCACCCGACCTTAGTTCTGTCGAGTAGAGCCAATGAAGTTATCCCCAGGGTGAATTTTCTATTTCCCATCCATTCATCAAGATTTCTCTTGAAGAGGGTCAGCGAGGTGCTCTGCTTGACATGTACGGGAAGTCTATTCCACAGCATGGGCAGTCTTTGGGTTATAAGCCTGTCCCTCCAGTATGCTCTGTTGATTGTTGTAATGAGGTTGAGGTCTCTGGAGCATGTGGTGTGGAGGGATTTGGATTTCTTTAGATATAGCATTTCTAACAGAGCTGGTTGAGACATGGCTTTGTAAGTCAAGCAGAGATCGCCTCTAAGAAAGCGATATGACAGAAGGAATAGTTGGAGTTTTTTGAGTCTGTCCATATAGGACAAGTTTTTAAGGCCTAGGATCCTCTTTGTGAGGTACTTTTGTGGCCTTTCCAGCTGTTGCAAGTGTCTAGTGAGGTACATGCCAAATGGGGCATTGTACTGGATGATTAACCTCTTTCTTAATGGATGCAAAACCCTTAGTAATGAGATGTGCCACATAGAAAGAGTTTCTGACCACAGTAGCAATGTGGTGATCAAAAAAGAGGTTGCTGTCAACCTGTGTTCCCAGATCTCTTATAACACCTTCTGCATTCAGTGGACTACCATCAATGTGGTAATTTATGGGAAATGGGTTTATCCCAAAGGGGATGACGACACATTTTTTGGCATTGAACTTTAGGCCATGGTTCTGACACCAGTTGTTGGTCTGAGTGAGGCCATTCTGTAGGATGTCAACATCACTTGGGTAGTTAATAATAGCTCCCAACTTGCAATTGTCTGTGAACTTTGTCAGCCAGAATCCCTTTGTGTTGGCCTGTTCTTCAAAGAAGTAGATAACAAACAGGAGAGGACCCAGGACCGAACCCTGTGGGACTCAACTCGTGACTAGTCACCAGTCTGACTTGGACTCAGCTACTTTCACACTGTGGATTCTATCTGTGAGCCAGTTTGCAACGCATATAGTGATATAGGGGTTGATGCATAACTTAGTGAGTTTGTCTATGATTCCTGAGTGAGGAATGGTATCAAAGTACTTGGCCAAATCAAAGTAGGTTATATGAACCACCTTGCCTTCATCCACAGCTCTGGTGACTGACTCAAAGAACTCAACCAAGTTGAGCAGACATGATCTACTCTTCACAAAACCAAACTGTGTGGGATCCAGAGTTTGGAGAGTCAGTATATTCTTGTTTATTAGGTCCATAATGATGTGTTCCATAGCTTTGCATATCAGACTCATCAGTCTAATGGGGAAATAGTTCCTGGGGTCTGTAGTTGCTCCTCCTTTGTGCAGAGGGTTGACTGTAGCAGTATGCCATTTGGTAGGGAAAAAGCCTGAGGTGAGGCTGTGATTGAACAGGGCACACAGGTGAGGTGCCTGCTCACTCTGTAGTTCATGTAGAACATGCCCAACGATATTGTTAGGTCCCATAAAAGCTGTTTTCTTGGCCTTGGACAGGGCTGTTTTAACCCATGCAGCAGTAATACTGGGTGCTTGGCAATCTACTGGTATTGTGATTGGTCTTTTGACGGGGCAGAGAGGGGTAAAGCTGGCACTGAATCTGTCTACCAGTATATTGGCAATATCTGTTGGCTCAGTATAGGAGGTACCATTGTGCAGTAGCTCAGAGCAAATCTGGGTATTTCTGTGGAGATTCTTTACATAACTATAGCAGGCATTGTGATTGTCTTTACTGTCTGCTGCAATTCTGTTTTCATAGCTAGCTTTAGAGGATTTGATGAGGGAATAAAAATTTATTTGAGGCTGATAAGGGAGTTTTTCTAGTCTTGGGAGTTATTCTGCATCAAAAACCATAAATCACGAATCAACAGTCACTTGTAACCAAAACACAGGTGCAGTTACTATAAAGGCTGTCTTCCCCTATATCTTGTTCGTTATAGTACTTCCAATAACTCCACTTGAAAGTGAACATTCAGCAATAAACAATACCAATGGATCCAACAAAACCTTACCAAACACCTGCAGCAACTGGAAAGACCCCAAAAGTACCTCACCAAGAGGATCAAAGGGCTCAAACAGATGCCATATGCTGCCCGGTTAAAGAAACTCCAGCTCTACTCAGTGGCATACCGCCTGCTCAGAGGTGACCTGTGCCTGACGTATAAGGCCATGTCCAACCCGGAATTAAGGGACATGCTGCACCTCAAAAAATCCAAATCCCATCGAGCTACATGCTCGAGAGACTTGAACCTCAGCACTGAAATAAATAGGACATGCTGGAGGGACAGATTCATAACCCAGAGGCTCCCTTCACTATGGAATAAAATCCCAGTCCAGGTTAGGCAGAGTCCCTCATTGACTCTCTTCAAGAGGAATCTTGATGAGTGGATGGGAGATCATAGGTTTACCGGTATCACTTCTGTGTCGCTGTTAGACAGAGGCACAGTATACGAAAAAGGCATAGCAAAATTAATTTAAAATGGGTGGCGAAAGCCAAACATACTCTGGCTAGCCTTATAAATGCCCTAGGGCAGATAGCCTAGTATGAACCTATGAACCTATGAACCTATAACCCAAAACAACTAAAAGGACATGAAAACATGAACTGATTTAGCGCTTTCGTCTCTGACTGGAGACCTCTTCAGAATCAATGAACCTAGTTCTTATTGTCCCTTATATATTGTAATCAATTAATTACAATTATTTAATTGATCAATCAAATATTCTAATGAACTAAAAACAGGCTGGCTATATCATAGCAGAGGTGGTATTAGAAAAAAACACATTCTTTGAACATACAAGATAATGAATGAACATATAAAGTATAAAAAATCTATAATAATTTTTTCATTGCTCTTTATACTTGTTGCAGCACTATAAAACCTTTTTCTCGTTATACATGAAAGAATGAATGAATGAATGAATAAATTAACTATATAACATGTGTGGCATACAGTACAATATTAGAGCACATGGTCATCAAAGGAAAATGTTCTCATTCCCTGATCTGAAAAATATCTTTATGTATATAGTACTGTAAATCCACTTAATGACAAACCTATTTAACCATGTAAGTATGTGTATAATTCCTAATATATATGTTTAATATATATAATATATATAAATAAATAAGTGAATAAATATATATAATATATTTTTTAGGAATTATACGCATACTTACATGGTTAAATAGGTTTGTCATTAAGCGGATTTACAGTACAATATACATAAAGATATTTTTCAGATCAGGGAATGAGAACATTTGCCTTTGATGACCATGTGCTCTAATATTGTACTGTATGCCACACATGTTATATAGTTCATTTATTCATTCATTCATTCTTTCATGTATAACGAGAAAAAGGTTTTATAGTGCTCGTACAAGCAAGTATAAAACGAGCACGAAAAATGAAAACGATTATTATAGATTTTTTATACTTTATATGTTCATTCATTATCTTGTATGTTCAAAGAATGTGTTTTTTTCTAATACCACCTCTGCTATGATATAGCCAGCCTGTTTTTAGTTCATTAGAATATTTGATTGATCAATTAAATAATTGTAATTAATTGATTACAATATATAAGGGACAATAAGAACTAGGTTCATTGATTCTGAAGAGGTCTCCAGTCAGAGACGAAAGCGCTAAATCAGTTTGTGTTTTCATGTCCTTTTAGTTGTTTTGGGTTATAATAAAAGTTTCCTTTTGTTGGATCCATTGGTATTGTTTATTGCTGAATGTTCCCTTTCAAGTGGAGTTATTGCAAGTACTATAACGAACAAGATATAGGGGAAGACAACCTTTATAGTAACTGCACCTGTGTTATGGTCACAAGTTATTCTGCATCAGTTTCCTCCTTCTGTTGTAGAGTTTGTTTGTGGCAGGGGACCACCAGATTAGCTTCCTTTTTTTGGAGGAGACCATCTTGGCTCTATTGGATATGACAAGATCTATTCATCTGTGCATGTGTTCATACAGTGCATTGGTGTATGATTTGGCAGTCATGCAACTATTCCCCATTTGCATGGGTGCTGTGAAGTTAGCCACTTCTGTTTTAAGTGCCCAGTGTTAGCTTTGGAGAAGTTTTTCATGGTGGTTAGCTTTGCGGGGGGGGGGGGGGGATTTCCAAGGTGATTAGTTTGTGGTCAGATCTAACCAGGGAGGAGCTGACTATTGGCATAGAGCAGTGGTTGCCCATCTTAGTAATGACCAGGTCAAGGATGTTGCTAACTCTAGTGGGGGTAAGAACGAGCTGGTCCAGGGCATTGGAATTAATGAACTCCAGGAGACGTTAGGCAAGTGTATTGGTACATAAATAGTTTTGACAGTTAATGAAGGGGTAGTTGAAGTCACCTAGTATGAGAGTGTTAAGTTGGACCCTAATATTCCCCACGGTGCTTAGGAATGTGGTAGTGTGAGTCTTGCGACATGGTTGGGGACCTATAGCAGACTACAATCTGGATCACTGTCTTACCTAGTGTTAGCTGCACCTGAAGTATCTCTGATGCATTATGTTGGGCTACCAGTCTGGAGGTGTGCACATCCTTTATGAATATGGAAACACCATTGCCTTTGGAGCTTCGGTCCAAGTTCTGGGGATGAAAGGTGTGGAAAGAGTTATAGCCTGGTAGGGTAGGGGTGCTTTCTTCTGCCTTGAACCAGGTCTCTGTTACATCACAAATGTTGATATTCTCCATTTTAATCAGTGCTTAGAGTGAGTGCATTTTGAGATTTAGACTTCTAGAGTTGAGCATCATGACCCTCAGATTCCATTTGTTTGTAGCTATTTCGGTGGTAATTTGGTTTTTGGAACACAGTCTAAAAAAGGCACTATAGGGGTGGCAAGAGCCTTGGCCAGTATCCAGAAGCCCAGGAGTGACAGATGCAGGCCATCTCTGGCGAAGCATCGAGGTCTGTCAATCATGTTATTGTTCAAAATAGTTCATAGGATCATAGGTTCATAGGTAGGTACTAGGCTATTGGCCCTAGGGCCTATATAAACCTAGCCAAAAAGGTACCCTGGCTTTTGCCACCCAAGAAAATTATTTTCTTGTGCCCCTGTTGAGCACAGCCACTGAACTGATCCCCAGGGTGAATCTCCTATCTCCCATCCAATCATCAAGATTTTTCTTGAAGAGTGCTAATGGGGAGCTTTGTTTGATAGAGATAGGTTGTTTGTTCCAGAGTATGGGAAGTCTCTGGGACAGGAATCTATCCCTCCAGCTTGTTCTATTTATTGTAGTGACAAGGTTTAGGTCCGTAGATCATGTAGCTCGGAGGGATTGGGATTTCTTTAAGTGGAGCATGTCCAACAGCTCTGGGTTTGACATAGCTTTGTATGTTAGGCAGAGATTGCCTCTGAGTAGGTGATATGAGACGGAGTAAAGCTGGAGTTTTTTTAGATGGCCTGCATAGGGCATCTGTTTGAAGCAAGTAATCATCTTTGTGAGGTATTCCTGCAGCCTTTCTATTTGTTGTATATGTCTTGTGAGGTACATACCAAAAGAGGCGCTGTATTCTATAATGGGTCTAATGAATGACGAGTAGAGGGGAACAATGACCTCTTTTTTCCTGGATGAGAAACCTTTAGTGATGAGGTGTGCCACGTAGAACGATTTCCTGACTACTGTTGTGATGTGATTACCAAAGGAGAGACTACTGTCCACCTGTGTCCCAAGGTCTCTTATCACACTTTCGATGATAAGTAGATTGCTGCATATGTGGTAGTTCATGGGCTCAGAGTTTTTACCAAAGAATGCACTTTTTGGCATTGAGCTTGAGGCCATGGCTTTGACACCAGGCATCTGCCTCAGTGAGGCCCTTTTGTAGGATATCCATATCATTAGGAGTTTTGATTATGGCTCCTAATTTGCAGTCATCTGCAAACTTCATTAGCCAAAGATCTCCTGTGTTAGCTTGTACTTTTGAGAAGTAGATAAGAAAAGGAGAGGACCCAGGACTGAATCCTGTGGTACTCCACTTGTCACTGGTCTGAAGTCGGATTTCGAGTCTGCTACTTTCACAGTGTGGGTTCTGTCAGTGAGCCAGTTGGCAACCCATCTTATGACATAGGGATTTATACCTAATTTAGTGAGTTTATCTACAGTTTCAGAGTGAGGGATGGTGTTGAAAGCCTTGGCGAGATCTAGATAGGCTGTGTGAACCACCTTACCCTCATTTACAGCTTTGTTAACTGTTTCAAGAAGTCTATCAGGTTTAGGAGACATGATCTGCTTTTTAGAAACCTGAATTGGATGGGGACCAGAGTTTGGAAATTACCAATGTCATTGTTTATAAGTTCCATGATGATATGTTCCATAACTTTGTAGACCAGGCTCGTCAGGCTAATGGGGGTAGTTCCCACGGTCTGTGGTGGCTCCCCCTTTGTGGAGTGGGATAACCATCGCTGTGCTCCATTCAGTGGACATAAAGCCTGAGGTGAGGTTATGGCTGAACATGGTGCTTAGATGGGGTACCAGTTTGTTCTGTAGTTTATGTAGACGCAGCCTGAGATGTTGTCAAGTCCCATGGATGCTGTGTTCTTGGCTTTGGAGAGTGTGTCTTTTACCTGTGCAGTCGTGATTACAGGAACTTTGCATTCTTCCTATATAGAGATGGGCCCTTTAGGGGATAAGAGGGGGTAAAGTTAGCACTGAACCTATCTGCCAGGATGTTGGCAATATCAGTTGGTTCTGTATATTTAGTGCCATTGTGCTGTAACTCAGAGCAGATCTGAGTGCTGCCATTGAGATTCTTGACATAGCTACAGAATGCTTTGGAAATGTCTTTAGAATCAGTGGCGATTTTGTTTTCCTAACTAGCTTTGGAGGATTTTATGAGGGATCTCAGCTTTTTACTGATGCTGATCAGGGAGTTCCTCCAATCATGGGATTTTACTCTTTTTTGCAACAGTTTCTTTCTTGTGTTGTAGAGTTTGTTTATGGCAGGGGGTCACCAGATTGGCTTCCTTTTTCTGGAGGATAGCATCTTGGTTCTGTTAGGGAATTGCACAATCCTTTCACTCGTGTAAGTGCTTATAAAGTCGTACCTTTATTGTCCATCTGCATGGGTATCGTGAAGTTTGACACTTCTGTCTTAAGAAGTGTGAAGTTGGCTTTGGATACATTTTTTATTGTGGTTTCCCTAAAGGGGGGTGGGGCGGGATGTGGATGTCTAGGCTGATTAGCTTGTGGTCAGATCTGACCAATGAGGAATTGACCTCTGATGTGGAAAACCAGTTGCCCATGTTGGTAATGCCTAGGTCTAGGATATTGCTATCTCTGGTGGGGGTGTGGATAAGTTGATCCAACGTGTTGGAATTTATGAATTCCAGAAAACGTTGAGCAAAAGAGTTGGTACATGAGTAGTTTTCCCAGTTAATGGTGGGGTAGTTGAAATCATCCATTATTAGGGTGTTAGGTTGTACCCTAATATTTTCCAGGGTATCAAGAAATGAGGAAAGAGAAGCCTGGGGCATGGTGGGGGAATCTGTAACAAGCTACAGTTTGGATTGCAGTCTTGCCCAGAGTTAGTTTCACTTGGATAATCTCAGATGCATTATGCTGAGCAACTAGCCTGGAGTTGTGGATATCCTTAATGAATATGGACACGCCTCCACCTTTAGTGTTTCAGTCCAGGTTAGGTGGCCGAAAGATGTGGTATAAATTATATCCTGGAAATGCGGGGGTGCTCTCAAGAGCCTTGAACCAGGTCTCAGTCACTGCACAGATATCAATGTTCTCCATTTTAAGGAGTGCCTCGAGTGAGTGCATTTTGAGATTTAGACTTCTAGCATTGAGTAGCATTACCCTCAGTTTTTGCTTGCCTGTTCCTGTTACAGTGGTGAATTTGTCATTTGAACCTTGCCTAAAAAAGGCACTATAGGGGTGGCAAGAACCTTAGCGAGTATCCAGAATCCCAAGGGCGACAGGTGCAGGCCATCTTGTGGTCTGTCAATCATGTCATCCCAGGCAGACAGATACTGGATCCCCTTAGAATGACACCAGTAGCTTAGCCAATTGTTGAAGTCAATCATTTTGTCCTTGTACTGTGGTATCATTCTGGGTGATGGCAGGATGTTACTCAGGACTAGAGTCATACCTGACTGGGCTACAAGATCAGGCAGCTCCTTCATGTCTCTTTTCATGTAGTCCAGGGAGGTACATCTCAGGTCATTCACACCAACATAGACAATGACAGAGTCATATTTGTAACTGCTGTGGAGTGACCTGAGTGCATGCATTATGTGGCGGATCCTGGCACCTGACAGGCAGCTGAGAGTAACTATCTCCTTGTTTAGCCTGGTGAGTGGAACATCAGTGTGCCTGACTATAGAGTTACCTATGACTAGAGCGTTGGGTACGTTTTTATGCTTTATGGGCTGTGGTTGAGTGGCATACTGAGTTTCTGGGCTGTGTGTCATTTGGGTTGTGTTGGGGGGTGGAGGTTGCTTGTGTTTCTGCTTTGGAGGTCCCTGTTGCTTGGGCAGATTTTTATTAAGAGCCTCAGCGAATGTAGGTGTGTGTTTTGTGTTTCTATGTGTGTATTTTGGTGGTGAAGGTTTTGAGGGACTATGTAATGAGTGTGGTGTGGTGCAAGTATTTACCTTCTCCTCTTGACTGTCTAATCCAGTCTTGGGTGAAGGGAGCTTTGCTTCCAGTTTGGCTATATAAGTAAATCTGTCACAGGTTCTAGTGTTGGTTGGTAGGAGGAGACAGTTGTCTGTGTACATGAGGCAATTGCTGCATTGCCCCAATATGCCAAGATTCATCAGGTACACAGGAGAAAACACCAGGAGCTGACCCTTAGACATGCCTGGATAGGTGGTTATTTATTAAGTACTAAAACCTGTTTTCCTTTAGACAAGTGAGGAAAGTTCAGTGCTGTAGTAATTTGTAGCTTATTTAGTGCTTACAATGAGTTCTGAACAAGTGCTGAGCTCAAAGAAACAGATTTGAGTGCTAAAACTAAAACAACTGGCTAGGTCTAAGGGAAAATTTAAAGAGCAGACTTTATGGCACCATGAATAGTTTAACCCTAGCTAAGCAGTGGCATCTCAGAAGCTTACAAACAGTCCAGGATACAGCAAATCTGTATCTGGACTAGACTACTTACAGGAAAGGCAGGAAATAAGCTTAGAATTTTTTTTTTTTTTTTGTAAAGTGGAAAGGGAGTAAGGAGGAGCAGAAGATAATTTAAGGTTAATAACTAAGTGGGTTGGCCTTCTCAAATGTTCTCCCTGTATTAGGTAAAATGAGGTAATGACACTAAACTGGGAGGAGTGTCCCAGATCAAATTTACAGTAGGGGTGGGGAACTACAAAGCCAACAAGTATAAGAACAGGATACCAATAAGGAAGGAAGGTGGGAGACAAAAATCAGAACAAACCCACAAAGGTACTTAACAAATGTAGAAAACTTCCAGTTAATACCTCACACACAGTGAAACTAGGTAGAAAAGTATGCAGCAGACAATAAAAGTGCTATAAATTACTCGTAAAAATAAGAAAAAAACAGGATACTTAATGTTATATATCACAGATCAGGGATTGCTCAGTGCCCTTCCTCCTATTACCTCAGTGTGAAATGGCAAAAACCCTCTCAAGTTAACTTCTTAATTAACAGAAAGTTGAAACCTGAAACAATTTTAAAAAAGCTTGAAAAAACCAATGAGGTGTTTACTCCAAGCCGTAGTCCAGGTAACCCAAATTAGCCAATGACCATAAACACTCCCCTCTCACTGAAATGCAAGAATGGCTTTGGCTAAACTAAGATGCCTGGAACATGTGCTCAGACAGACAGCTTCTACAAACAACTAGGCCCAAAATACAAGCCTAAATATGGACAATGCTAATACTACCCACACTACCTAGGTAGAAGAAACTGTGCAGAAATGTTTATCACAGCAGAAAAGCAGCAGTGAGTCTTTAAATGAAAGTTTTAAACAGATAAAGGAGGAAGGAGACTCTAGAGAATGCTTTTAACTGCAAACAAATAAGTTATATGATACACTCATTGGCAGGAAATCAGAACAAATAAACCCAAACAGGTGCTTAACAAATGCAGAAAAGTTCCAGTTAATACCTCACACACAGATAAATTAGCTAGAAATGTATGCAGCAGACAATAAAAGTGCTATAAATAACTCATAAATATAAGCAAAAAAAAACAGGATACTTAATGTTATATATTGCAGATCAGGGTTTGCTCAGTGCCCTCCTTCCGATTAGCTCAGTGTGAAATGACAGAAACATTTACAAGTTAACTTCTTAAGTAAAAGAAAGTTGAAACCTGAAACAATTTTAAAAAAGCTCAAAAAAAACAATGAGGTGCTTACTCCAAGCTGTAGTCCAGGTAACCCCAATCAGCCAATGAACATAAACACTCCTCTCTCACTGAAATGCAAGGATGGCTTTGGCTAAACTAAGATGGCCTAGAATATGTGGTCAGACACACAGCCTCTACAAACAAACAACTAGGCCTAAAACACAAGCCTGAATGTGGACAATGCTACAACTATCCACACTACTTAGGTAGAAAGAAGCTGCAGAAATGTTTATCACAGCAGAAATGCAGCAGTCAGGCTTTAAATTAAAGTTTTAAACCTCAAAATTCATTCACTCGAGGCACTCCTTAAAATGGAGAACATCTACATCTGTGTAGTAACAGAGACCTGGTTCAAGGTTCCAGAGAGCACCCCTGCATTACCAGGCAATAATTCATACCACACCTTTCGGCCACCTAACCTGCACCGAAATGTAAAAGGTGGAGGCGTGTCCATATTCATTAAGGATCTCCACACCTCCAGGCTAGTTGCTCAGCATAATGCATCTGAGATTATCCAAGTGCAAGTAACTCTGGGCAAGCCTGCAATCCAAATCGTAACTTGCAACAGATCCCCCACCATGCCCTGGGCTACCCATGCCTCCTTTCTTGATACACTAAAAAATACTAGGGTACAACCCAACACCCTAATGAGTGATTTCAACTACCCCACCATTAACTGGGAAAATTACTCATGTACCAACTCTTTTGCTCAACATTTTCTGGAGTTCATAAATTCCAACACCTTGGATCAACTTATCCACACCCCCACTATGGGAAGCAATATCCTAGACCTGGTCATTACCAACATGGGTGACCGGTGTTCCACACTAGAGGTCAAGTCCTCATTGGTCAGATCCGACCACAAGCTAATCAGCCTAGACATCCACATCCCTCCCCCACCACCCATTAGGAAAACCACCATAAATAATTTTTCCAAAGCCAACCTCATGCTTCTTAAGACAGAAGTGGCAAACTTCACGACACCCATGCTGACGGACAGTAGAGGTACAACTGCTGAATCCTATACAATTGCACTTTATAACCACTTACACGAGTGCATGGATCGAAAAATCCCTAACAGAACTAAGATACTATCCTGCAAAAAAAGGAAGCCAATCTGGTGGTCCCCTGCCATAAACAAACTCTACAACACAAGAAAGAAACTGTTCAAAAAAGAGTAAAATCCCATGACAGGAGGAGCTCCCTGGTCAGCCTTAGTAATATGTTGAGATCCCTCATAAAATCCTCCAAAGCTAGTTATGAAAACAAAATCACCACTGATTTTAAAGACAACCACAAAGCATTCTATAGCTATATCAAGAATCTCAATGGCACTACTCAGATCTGCTCTGAGTTACATTTCAATGGCACGAAATATAAAGAACCAACTGATATTGCCAACATCCTGGCAGACAGGTTCTGTGTTAACTTTACCCCCCCCCTCACCACCTAAAGGGCCCATCTGTATACCGGAAGAAAGCAAAGTTTGTGTAATCATGGCTGCACAGGTAAAAACCACACTTTCAAAAGCCAAGAACACAGCATCCATGGGACCTGACAACAAGCCAAGCTGCATTCTACATGAACTACAGAATTAAATGGCACTCCACGTAAGCACCATGCTCAGTCATAGCCTCACCTCAGGCTTTGTGCCCACTGAATGGCGCACAGTGATGGTTATCCCACTCCACAAAGGGGAGCCACCAGAGACCCTGGGAACTACTGCCCCATTAGCCTAATGAGCCTGGTCTGCAAGACCATGGAACATACCATCATGGAAATTATAAACAAAGACATTGGTAATCTCCAAACTCTGGACCCCACCAAGTTCAGGTTTGTAAAAGGCAGATCATTTCTCCTAAACCTGATTGACTTCTTTGAAGCAGTCACCATAGCCGTAGACGAGGGTTAAGTGGTTCACACAGCCGATCTAGATCTCACCAAGGCATTTGACACCATCCCCCACTCTAGAATTATTGATAAACAAATTAAACTAGGTATAAATCCCTATGTCACAAGAGGGGTTGCCAACTGGTTCACTGACAGAACCCACAATGTGAAAGTAGCAGACTCCAAATCCGACTTCAGACCAGTAACAAGTGGAGTACCACAGTGATCAGTCCTGGGTCCTCTCTTGTTTGGTAGCTACTTTTCTGATGTAAAGGCTAACAAAGTTTGCAGATGACTGCCAACTAGGAGCCATAATTGAAACTCCTAATGATGTGGACATGCTACAAAATGGCCTCACTGAGACAGATGCCTGATGTCAAAGCCATGGCCTCAAGCTCAATGCCAAAAAGTGCATTGTCATCCCCTTTGGTAAAAACTCTGCACCCATGAGCTACCACATAGGTGGTAGTCTACCTAACACCAAAAGTGTGATAAGAGACCTTGGGCCACAGGTGGACAGTAGTCTCTCTTTTGATAATCACTTTGCCAGAGTAGTCAGGAAATCCTTCTACATGGCACATCTCATCACAAAAGGTTTGTCATCCAGGAAAAAAGAGGTCATTGTTCCCCTCTACTCGTCACTCATTATACCCACTACAGAGTACAATGCCCCTTTTGGTATGTACCTCACAAGACATCTACAACAACTGGAAATGCCACAGAAATACCTCAGAAAGAGAATTATTGGCCTCCAACAGATACCCTACGCAGACCATCTGAAAAACTCCAGCTTTACTCTGTCACATATCACCTACTCAGAGGTGAACTCTGCCTAACATACAAAGTTATATCAAACCCAGAGCTGTTTGACATGCTCCACTTAAAGAAATCCCAGCCCCTCTGAGCTACGCTCTCTCTGTATCTAAACCTTGTCACCACCATAATAAGAACATGCTGGAGGGATAGATTCCTGTCCCGGAGACTATCCATACACAGGAACAAACTACATATCTGTATCAAACAAAGCTCCTCATTAGCACTCTTCAAGAAAAATCTTGATGATTGGATGGGAAATAGGAAATTCACCCTGGAGATTACCACTGTGCCTCTGATCGACAGTGGCACAGGAAAATAATTTTCTTGGGTGGCGAAAGCTAGGGTACTCTTTTGGCTAGGCTTGTATAGGTCCTAGGGCTGATAGCCTAGTACCTACTTATGAACCTATAAAGAGCAAGGAGACTCTAGAGAATGCTTCTAACTACAAACAAATGCATTATATGATACACTCCTTGGCAGGAAATCAGAACAAACAAACCCAAACAGGTGCTTAACAAATGTAGAAAATTTCCACTTAGTACCTCACACACACAGTGAAATTAGCTAGAAAAGTATGCAGCACACAATAAGAGTGCTATAAATAACTCATAAAAATAAGCAAAAAACAGGATACTTAATGTTATACATCACAGATCAGTGTTTGCTCAGTGCCCTTCCTCCGATTACCTCAGTGTGAAATGGCAAAAACATTCTCAAGTTAACTTCTTAATTAACAGAAAGTTTAAACCTGAAACAATTTCAAAAAAGCTTGAAAGAACCAATGAGGTGCTTACTCCAAGCCGTAGTCCTAGTTCCCCAAATCAGCCAATGACCATAAACACTCCCCTCTCACTGAAATGCAAGAATGGCTTTGGCTAAACTAATATGCCTGGAACATGTCCTCAGACACACAGCTTCTACAAACAACTAGGACCAAAATACAACCCTAAATATGAACAATGCTAATACTACCCACGCTACCTAGTTTGAAGAAATTGTGCAGAAATGTTTATCACAGCAGAAAAGCAGCAGTGAGTCTTTAAATGAAAGTTTTAAACAGATAAAGGAGCAAGGAGACTCTAGAGAATGCTTTTAACTGCAAACAAATAAGTTATATGATACACTCCTTGGCAGGAAATCAGAACAAATAAACCCAAACAGGTGTTTAACAAATGCAGAAAAGTTCCAGTTAATACCTCACACACAGATAAATTAGCTAGAAAAGTATGCAGCAGACAATAAAAGTGCTATAAATAACTCATAAAAATAAGCAAAAAAACAGGATACTTAATGTTATATATCGCAGATCAGGGTTTGCTCAGTGCCCTCCTTCCAATTAGCTCAGTGTGAAATGGCAGAAACATTCACAAATTAACTTCTTAAGTAAAAGAAAGTTGAAACCTGAAACAATTTTAAAAAATCTCAAAAGAACCAATGAGGTGCTTACTCCAAGCCGTAGTCCAGGTAACCCCAATCATTCAATGACCATAAACACTCCTCTCTCACTGAAATGCAAGAATGGCTTTGGCTAAACTAAGATGGCCTAGAATATGTGGTCAGACACACAGCCTCTACAAACAAACAACTAGGCCCAAAACACAAGCCTGAATGTGGACAATGCTACAACTACCCACACTACTTAGGTAGAAAGAAGCTGCAGAAATGTTTATCACAGCAGAAATGCAGCAGTCAGGCTTTAAATTAAAGTTTTAAACCTCAAAATGCATTCACTCGAGGCAATCCATAAAATGGAGAACATCTACATCTGTGCAGAAACAGAGACATGCTTCAAGGTTCCAGAGAGCACCCCTGCATTACCAGGCAATAATTCATACCACACCTTTCGGCCACCTAACCTGCACTGAAACATAAAAGGTGGAGGCGTGTCCATATGCATTAAGGATCTCCACACCTCCAGGCCAGTTGCTCAGCATAATGCATCCGAGATTATCCAAGTGCAACTAACTCTGGGCAAGCCCGCAATCCAAATTGTAACTTGCTACAGATCCCCCACCATGCCCTGGGCTACCCACTCCTCCTTTTTTGATACACTAGAAAATACTAGGGTACAACCCAACACCCTAATAATGCGTGATTTCAACTACCCCGCCATTAACTGGGAAAACTACTCATGTACCAACTCTTTTGCTCAACATTTTCTGGAGTTCATAAATTCCAACACCTTGGATCAACTTATCCACACCCCCACTAGTGGAAGCAATATCCTAGACCTGGTCATTACCAACATGGGCGACCGGTGTTCCACACCAGAGGTCAAGTCCTCATTGGTCAGATCCAACCACAAGCTAATCAGCCTAGACATCCACATTCCTCCCCCACCAGCCATTAGGGAAACCACCATAAATAATTTCTCCAAAGCCAACTTCATGCTTCTTAAGACAGAAGTGGCAAACTTCACGACACCCATGCTGATGGACAATAGAGGTACAACTGCTGAATCCTATACAATTGCACTTTATAACCACTTACACGAGTGCATGGATCGAGCAATCCCTAACAGAACTAAGATACTATTCTCCAAAAAAAGGAAGCCAATCTGGTGGTCTCCTGCCATAAACAAACTCTACAACACAAGAAAGAAACTGTTCAAAAACAAGTAAAATCCGATGACAGGAGGAACTCCCTGGTCATCCTTAGTAAGATGTTGAGATCCCTCATAAAATCCTCCAAAACTAGTTATGAAAACAAAATAACCACTGATTCTAAAGACAACCACAAAGCATTCTATAACTATATCAAGAATCTCAATGGCACTACTCAGATCTGCTCTGAGTTACAGCCTAATGGCACTAAATATAAAAAAAACAACTGATATTGCCAACATCCTGGCAGATAGGTTCAGTGCTAACTTTACCCCCTTCACCACCTAAAGGGCCCATCTCTATACCAGAAGAAAGCAAAGTTTGTGTAATCATGACTACACAGGTAAAAACCACAATGTCAAAAGCCAAGAACACAACATCCATGGGACCTGACAACATGCCAGGCTGCATTCTACATGAACTACAGAATTAAATGGCACCCCACCTAAGCACCATGTTCAGTCATAGCCTCACCTCAGGCTTTGTGCCCACTGAATGGTGCACAGTGATGGTTATCCCACTCCACAAAGGGGGAGCCACCACAGTCCCTGGGAACTACTGCCACATTAGCCTAATGAGCCTGGTCGTCAAGACCATGGAACGTATCATCATGGAACTTATAAACAAAGACATTGGTAATCTCCAAATTCTGGACTCCATCCAGTTCGGGTTTGTAAAAGGCAGATCATGTCTCCTAAACCTGATTGACTTCTTTGAAGCAGTCACCATAGCCGTAGACGAGGGTTAAGTGGTTCACACAGCCGATCTAGATCTCGCCAAGACATTTGACACCATCCCCCACTCTAGAATTATTGATAAACAAATTAAACTAGGTGTAGATCCCTATGTCACAAGAAGAGTTGCCAACTGGTTCACTGACAGAACCCACAATGTGAAAGTAGCAGACTCCAAATCTGACTTCAGGCAAGTAACAAGTGGAGTACCACAGTGATCAGTCCTGGGTCCCCTCCTGTTTTGTAGCTACTTTTCTGATATAAAGGCTAACAAAGTTTGTAGATGACAGCCAACTAGGAGCCATAATTGAAACTCCTAATGATGTGGACATCCTACAAAAGGGGCTCACTGAGACAGATGCCTGGTTTCAAAGCCATGGCCTCAAGCTCAATGCCAAAAAGTGCATTGTCATCCCCTTTGGTAAAAACTCTGTACCCATGAGCTACCACATAGGTGGTAGTCTACCTAACACCGAAAGTGTGATAAGAGACCTTGGGCCACAGGTGGACAGTAGTTTCTCCTTTGATAATCACTTTGCCGGAGTAGTCAGGAAATCCTTCTACATGGCACACCTCATCATAAAAGGTTTACCTTCCAGGAAAAAAGAGGTCATTGTTCCCCTCTACCCATCACTCATTACACCCATTACAGAGTACAATGCCCCTTTTGGTATGTACCTCACAAGACATCTACAACAACTGGAAATGCCACAGAAATACCTCAGAAAGAGGATTACTGGCCTCAAACAGATACCCTATGCAGACCTTCTCAAAAAACTCCAGCTTTACTCTGTCACATATCACCTACTCAGAGGTGAACTCTGCCTAACATACAAAGTTATGTCAAACCCAGAGCTATTTGACATGCTCCACTTCAAGAAATCCCAGCCCCTCCGATCTACACTCTCTTGGTACCTAAACCTTGTCACCACAATAATAAGAACGTGCTGGAGGGATAGATTCCTGTCCCAGAGACCATCCATACACAGGAACAAACTACATATCTGTGTCAAACAAAGCTCCTCATTAGCACTCTTCAAGAAAAATCTTGATGATTGGATGGGAAATAGGAAATTCACCCTGAAGATCACCACTGTGGCTCTGATTGACAGTGGCACAGGAAAATAATTTACTTGAGTGGCGAAAGCTAGGGTACTTTTTTAGCTAGGCTTGTATAGGCCCTAGGGCTGATAGCCTAGTACCTACTTATGAACATATAAAGAGCAAGGAGACTCTAGAGAATGCTTCTAACTGCAAACAAATAAGTTATATGATACACTCCTTGGCAGGAAATCAGAACAAACAAACCCAAACAGGTGCTTAACAAATGTAGAAAATTTCCACATAGTACCTCACACACACCGTGAAATTAGCTAGAAAAGTATGCAGCACACAATAAGAGTGCTATAAATAACTCATAAAAATAAGCAAAAAACAGGATACTTAATGTTATACATCACAGATCAGTGTTTGCTCACTGCCCTTCCTCTGATTAGCTCAGTGTGAAATGGCAGAAATACTTGCAAGTTAACTTCTTAATTAACAGAAAGCTGAAAACTGAAACAACTTTAAAAAAAGCTCCAAAGAACCAATGAGGTGCTTACTCCAAGCCATAGTACAGGTAACCCCAGTCAGCCAATGACCATAAACACTCCCCTCTCACTGAAATGCAAGAAAGGGTTTGGCTAAACTAAGAGTGCCTGGAACATGTGCTCAGACACACAGCTTCTACAAACAAATAACTAGGCCCAAAACCCAAACCTGAATATTGACAATGCTACAACTACCCACACTACGTAGGTAGAAAAAAAAAACTGCAGAAATGTTTATCAAAGCAGAAAAGCAGCAGTGGGCCTTTAAATGAAAGTTTTAAACAGATAAAGGAGCAAGGAGACACTAGAGGATGTTTTTAATTGCAAACAAATAAGTTTTATGATACACTCCTTGGCAGGTAATCAGAAAAAGACAAACCCAAACAGCTGCTTAAAAAATGTAGAAAATTTGCAGTAAATACCTCACACACAGTGAAACTAGCTAGAAAAGTATGCAGCAGACAATAAGAATGCTATAAATAACTTGTAAAACTAAGCAAAAAAACAGGATACTTAATAGTATATATCACAGATCAGAGTCTGCTCAGTGCCCTTCCGATTAGCTCAGTGTGATATGGCAGAAACACTCACAAGTTCACTTAAGTAACAGAAAGATGAAACCTGAAACAATTTTAAAAACAGCTCAAAAGAACCAATGAGGTGCTTACTCCAAGCTGTAGTCCAGCTAAACTAAGATGGCCTAGAACATGTGCTCAGACACACAGCCTTTACAAACAAACAACTAGGACCAAAACACAAGCCTGAATATGGAGAATGCTACAACGACCCACACTATTTAGGTAGAAAAAAAACTGCAAAAATGTTTATCACAGCAGAAAAGCAGCAGTGAGCCTTAAAATGCAAGTGGCTCACAATAAACTAACAAGACAGCTGCTGGGAGGATATAAAAATCCTATCTGCGAGAAAAACACAGTCACTCCCTGTTCATTTCTCTGGTACACACATCTGTGCACATACAATTTTTTAATCAATGTGTTCCAGGGCAGAGGCCACCACTATGTCCATGTCAAAATCCATTTAGACAGTCTGGGGAGTGGCACTGTGAGAAGCTCTAAGAGTCCAAATTTTCCATGATGTATTTTATGCCTTACTTTTGAAATATATTTACATGTTACCTGCATGTTTTTACTGCTACCCAGTTATGTATGTGCCCTCTACTATTGTGTGTGTGCACAGATAAAAATCAGTGATATTTTTTAAACATATACACACACACACACACACACACACACACACACACACACACACACACACACACACACACACACACTACACTCTGCATGTCCACCTTCAGGGAAACTGGAGGAATTCTATTTCACCTGCAGCATGTTTTTGAGATGCTGGGTTAACCAGAGCACATGGAGAGAAGCACACACAGATAGAGAGAGCATGAACGCCACCCAGAAAAAAATAACTCAAGCCAAACCAAAGCACTATGAAATGGCAATACTACTGATGGTAACTCAGTGGCAATGAACATTTATTTCCATACACATCTTCATGCTCCCAAACCACCAAAAACAGCCACCCATCATGAGTATAGTCGTGAAGGTAAGTGAAAGAAAATACGGCTAGCTTGTAACTCTTAAATACACAGCAACCACACACACCCCCATAATGGCAATGCTGACGATGTTAGCTCTAGAAAGTAAAAAATAATATATAAATATATATATATATATATATATATATATATATATATATATATATATATATATATATACACACACACACACACACACACACACACACACACACACACACACACACATATATATATATAGCCAGATTTTTACTCTTACACTACAACTCTCTCTCTCAAACTCAGACACACACACACACACACACACACACACACACACACACACACACACACACACACACACACACACACACACACACACACACAATAGCAATAATAGTTTTGCAGATTTTCTCAAATAGCAATACATTGTGCAACACTTTTACTACTGTGCCAGATCAGACACTGTTGTTTAACATGTCAAACAACAGCATGGGTAAGTCCCAAGTAATGCATAACTGTCACTCTCCCCAATTTCATAGAAAGTCCCTGATTTGCTTCATAATTTTGCTCTGCCACTCATAAAAGGTTTGATTTGTTGGTAAATCATTCAGTATTACAGTCAGTCAACTCACCAGAGTTTAATGCTTATTGTCTAAATATTAATGTAGATGCAAATTAAACTAATTTAAAGTAGTGTTTAAAACATGTTGTTCCTGATTTTGAGCCTTTATTCAGCTATTATTTTAATACTTGCCCATATCTCTTGAGAAAAGACCTTAAGCGTTATTCTGTCTGGTGCTCTGCCTGTATTTATAAAACTCCCTCAAAGGGAAAATCATCCCTGATGATCAGAAGCATGATCTCTTTTAAAAATCCAAGGTAAGAGCAGGGATCGATCACTCTGGGCTGCTGATCTCTAATGTTTACCTTCCTCGTGTTCATTCACTGATTATGTACTTTATCCTAACAGGTTTACATCACAACCCTGCTTTTGATAAAGTACATAATCTGAAAAGGAATTTTTTTTGTCCTCATTTTCCCTAACCAGCTTTTGTGGGTTCCCCACACATTCAAGAATGATTATGAGGCCTCTTGCAGGTATAGGTATTTCAGGTGCCTAAAGCTGTCTATGATGTTAGTTTTAGTGGAAAGAATACCCACCAGCAGGCACTGTCAGCGGTAAACCATTTATTCAAATTGTGAAGCCTGTTACTTGACAAAACAAATAACCAGAGATATCTTTCAGTTTTAAAGGAGGCACAAATATGAGTTTTTGTTATTGGTTTTGTTACCCACTAGGACTGCTGTACTAGCTTTTGCTGGTTTAACAAACATGTTGCAAAATATCAAAACAACCAATACCAAAACCAGGGGCCCCAGCAGCTG
Source organism: Protopterus annectens (assembly GCF_019279795.1). Lineage (NCBI taxonomy): Eukaryota > Metazoa > Chordata > Ceratodontiformes > Protopteridae > Protopterus > Protopterus annectens. Next base: position 1,521,889,799 of record NC_056741.1, on the reverse strand, counting down.
TAAGGTTTGGTGGTGCCTAAAGCCAACTGAGTTTGAGAGGTGCACTTAATGTTTACTGCCCCTCCGCCTTGTAAGTCATGAACTGATGTAAGCATTGAATAATGCCAAAGATACTCATTATATGAAAAAAGGCTTCTTTAAGATACCAGTTAGTGATTTGCGGAGGTCTGTTGCAGAGGAGTCAAAAAAAAAAAAAAAAAGCAGTAAGAACAGTCATATTCCACTGTCAAGAGAAAGCAAATCTACAATGTAGCAGTTTAAAATGATCAAGCATTATGAGATGACAACAACAATAATCCCCATTTTCTACTTTTGTCAATAGCAGGTAACACCATTAACTTAAAATGGCTGTGAAATCCAGTCCTTTCAACTGTCGCTATTCTGGAGGAACATTCCTTTTGTCAGGCCTGATTTACCCCTGCTCATAATGTACCTATATTTGGAGAAATGTCCCTATTTTCAGGCTCGATTCACACTTCTTCTTTTAAGTGATTGAGGCGAGGTCTGCTTTCAAGGAGGAAAAAAAAAAAAAAAAGCAGTAAGAACAGTCATATTCCACTGTCAAGAGAAAGCAAATCTACAATGTAGCAGTTTAAAATGATCAAGCATTATGAGATGACAACAACAATAATCTCCATTTTCTACTTTTGTCAATAGCAGGTAACACCATTAACTTAAAATGGCTGCGAAATCCAGTCCTTTCAACTGTCGCTATTCTGGAGGAACATTCCTTTTGTCAGGCCTGATTTACCCCTGCTCATAATGTACCTATATTTGGAGAAATGTCCCTATTTTCAGGCTCGATTCACACTATTTTCTGAAACCCCCTCATCACACATCATTTCTGAAGCCGTGTATTACACAGAAAATCATTGTACAAGACCAACGTACTAATGGCAACAATGATTTAAAGAAAGAGGATAGACATCTTACATTAACTTTTTTGGAAGCATAAATAAAACAATTTCTGTGATATAATTCTGCAATACAGTTTGTTACAGTTTACAGATTTTATACTATATCTTTTATCATATGCGTATATTTTTCAATCATTTTTGTCATTATCTTTTTTTTAAATGTGTTCCATTTTTGTATCATACATTCCGACTGGAATTAGAAGAGTTATGTGGTATTTGGTATTCAAATTTTATACTAATTAGATGTCCAGACTTTTGGCAGAAATATCAGCTTTCAAGGGCCTTTGTACTTATTTTCAATGTTTGCGGATTGATAGGTATGAAATACACCACCCCCATATTCACAATCACACATTTTTCCCAATAGAAATTGGAAACAACAGTACTTTCTAGCTGCAGGACTTTGAAGGACTCCTCAATGAGGTATGCAAAACATGTAACATGCTGTGAGATTAAAATCTGAAAAACAAAGCTATACATACTTTTGTTATCATTAAAATCTGCTCTGTACATTTTAATTCTTACAAGTAAAATATCACCCAGTATTAACGAGTATCTTCATACCTTCAGTATTCTGTGAACTTGAGACAGAGCAATGATTAGGTCCTCTGCTACCTCAAAAATAATAGCCCTACATTTCAAAGCTGAGAACTTTTGGGGATAAAAAAGTCTAAAATCTACTTTTCTGCCCAGCTCCATGTTTATGGACCTGAGTAAGTCCATTATGGCAACCTATTCAGAAGTCTAATATCTTCACTATTTTGTACAGATGGCTTACAAAGTTCTGCTGTGTGACACAATTTACTTTGCATTCTTTGTCTCTGCAATGTTTCATCATTTATCCCGTGGGCCAGCTTTGTTTTCACTTCGTACCTTGCTTCGGTTACTGTTGAAGAGTTACCTTCTGCTTTCTCTGCATCATTTAATTATTTACAAGTGTTCCACTAACTTTAATGAGCTGAATCATGTTAAATGCTAATTTTTCTGTTGCACCTAATTGGAAGCTTGATGGCAAACCTGTAATGAGTGCTGGAGAAACAAGACAACAGTATCAGGAACAAAACAGAAACATGTATCCCTAAATAGAGAACTTAAAATTCAGACAAGTGAAGCTTTCACGGAGAACAGACTGCATTAGTGTATTAAGTGGTTTCTTCCTCATTCTTCCTTAATGCCTTTTTTTCAATTTCTTGATTATGTTATATTTTACATGAGATGCATTTTATTCTATTCCTTTTTGAACAGATTTGGTAACCATTTACTGACAACACTTTCTGAAATTATATCTGAATTATTGTTCTGCATTAAAGCTTAACATTGGTATTGCAGTCATAGCTATAATCTACCACTAAATTGTAAGCCATCGTTTTCAAAGAGTGTGGAGTAAGATGTAGCCTTGTATCTTTGAGCTCAGGAAGACTTCTGAATTTGATGTCAAAGACTGACAAATATATTCAAAGTTTCATGTCATGAAGTACAGATTACCTCCCTGGTTCTCACTAGGGATGTGAAAGTGGCATACTCCCTTTATATTCAAAGAACAGCACATTTACACAGTGTCCCCTACAGCAGACAACATGGCATACTTCCCCAGTGACAGGCAGGCACAACACAAAGACTCCCCTCACTGTTTATCATTCATAGTACATAAAATTATTCCTAGTGTCCATCAGAGCACAGAACAGGGTAAAATCCATGTACCTCAATATAAGTATAAAAGAGGACACAGTATTCTAATGACATGTAGATCACATGTCATCTAGGTTACAGGACATGGAAAACTCACCCTGTGACTGCAAGGAGAAAAGCATAACTGAATCCCATAGTTTCCTACAGAGCTGTGATGATGTCACATAAATACATCTATTAGGACATAGAGACAAACACAGCTTCTCCTCTGCCTTTCAGAGAATACAGCAAGAAGCAATCTCTCTGTGTTCACCAGGGCACATAACAGAGTATAATCCCTACAACAAGCTCATAAGAGCAAAGAGTGCACCTCAACCTCTGGTCACAAAGGGACAGACTTACTGCCCCGCATGCACTCATCACAACACAATGTGTAGTACAAAGCATCTACATGTTTCAGTGCACTGCATTGCTCAATCCTGTGCCCCACCAATGACAAAGCAAGGCACATTCTCTCTAAATACACCTGGCACAGAACATGGCATAGTCCTACACTTTGTTTATGTTGCACAGAGCTTTGGCACACTCCCTCCCACCTATGACTGTTTTATAATATGGATGCTAGATATTCAAGAACAGAACCTTTGATACCTCATCACAGTGACATAATTCATGGACTCCATCAGATAAACACAGATCAAATAACTAATACAAGGCATTAGGCATCTGCCAGAAGGAGCTACCAATACAATATACACATCTGGTGGATGACCAGTTAATGCCACCAGTGTTATTCCAACATAAATGTATGCTTATACAGTGTGTGCACAACATTTCCAGAGAAGTTGGCACATTGTATTCTGCACGTATTCGGTGACATTAGCTCCAGTATGCCTCTGTGCTGGCAAATCACTGATAGTGGCATATAATGGGCATGTCCTAGAATCATTCTGCATAACAGATGCAAAACAAATCAGACAGAAGAGTCGTGGCTTAAAAGTGCCAGTTCCATTTGCCCCATACCATACATTTTGTAGTATTACTCATTATAGTGTCCCCAGGTCAAAACTATAACTGCTTAAGACATGCCTTTCTAAGTTAGGTGCCATGAAATGCAGAGCATTATTACAAGCAGTAATTTTATGTCATTGCCAGTCAGATGTTAGCTTCTGGCAAAACAAGCAACACAAAACATTAAACAGGTTTTGTTATTATAACATGAGGTGTGAAAGTACAGAAACAAAGTGTTAAGGCAAAGAAACCTACAGTCTCAGTATAGGTTATTCAGTTACTGCAGTGAAAAAAGCACATTAAAGGAAAACGTTAATTAAGCAAAAAAATAAAAAATAATGAAAGTATAAACATTTACATTAAGACATTTGATGAACCATCTTTGAAAGTAGACCCCAGACAGCTCTGTATCATAGGTTAAATGGAATCTGTAGTGGTCAGTAAAGAAATTAACCACTGGAGGAAGAAAAGAAAAAGCCTGATTAACTAACTATTATTATGACTCAAAAAAAAAAATAAGCCCATGTTATCACCACTATGGAACTCACTAAGTACTTTCATCATTAACAATATTATTATTTATTTATATATTTATTTTACATTTGTTGTCCGGGTTTGTCCGACTGAGATAAGTAGCCCTTTTTCAGAGGAGGCTCCGGGAGAAAAGCTCCACATGTTCTACAGATTATAATTTACAAAAATAAGTAAACAATCAACAACTGGTTTACAGAAAATATTCAAAGCAACATATACATAAAAAAAAAGGATTTATGACAGTAATATACATAGTAATATATATGTGTGTGCATGTGTGTGTGTGTGTGTGTGTGTGTGTGTGTGTGTGTGTGTGTGTGTGTGTGTGTGTGTGTGTGTGTGTGTGTGTGTCTACATATATACATACATATGTATATGTATATATATATATATATATATATATATATATATATATATATATATATATATATATATATATATATATATATATATATGTGTATATATATATATATATATATATATATATATATATATATATATATATATATATATATATATATATATGTTCATAGGGAGATACTAGGCTACTGGCCATAGGGCCTATATAAGCCTAGCAAATGGTACCCTGGCTTTTGCCACCCAAGAAAATAATTTTCCAGTGCCCCTGTCAAGCAGAGCCACAGAAGTGATCCCTGGGGTGAATTTTCTATCTCCCATCTAATCATCAAGATTTTCCTTGAAGAGTGCTAATGAGGAGCTTTGTTTGATATAGATAGGTACCAAACAGAAAACTAAGAATTTATTTATTGATCTGTGTAGCTGGTGTATGTTTTGATATAGATAGGTAGTTTGTTCCAGAGTATGGGAAGTCTCTGGGACAGGAATGTATCCCTCTTTATTGTAGGGACAAGGTTTAGGTCCCTAGAGTGTGTAGCTCGAAGGGATTGGGATTTCTTTAAGTGGATCATGTCCAAAAGCTCTGGGTTTGACATAGCTTTGTATGTTAGGCAGAGATCGCCTCTGAGTAGGCAATATGCGACAGAGTAAAGCTGGAGTGTTTTTGAGATGGTCTGCGTAGGGCATCTTTTTGAGGCCGGTAATCCTCTTTGTGAGGTATTTCTGTGGCCTTTCCAGTTGTTGTAGAGGTCTTGTGAGGTACATACCAAAAGGGGCGTTGTACTCTATTATGTACTCTATAATGGGTCTAATGAGTTATGAGTAGAGGGGAACAATGACCTCTTTTTTCCTGGATGAGAAACCTTTTGTGATGAGGTGTGCCACATAGAAGGATTTCCTGACTACTGTGGTGATGCGATTATTCATAGATTCATAGATTATTACTAAGCTAACTGTCCTTGTGAGCCATTTTAAGCCTAGCCAATTATCCCTTGTGAGATTCAAACCCTGCATCTTGTGATCTTGTTTGTCAAACCTTAACCATTAGGCCACTCTCCCAACCCTCAAAGGAGAGACTACTGTCCACCTGTGTCTCAAGGTCTCTTATCACTTTTGGTGTTAAGTAGACTACCATCTGTGTGGTAGTTCATGGGTTCAGAGTTTTTACCAAAAGGGATGACAATGCACTTTTTGGCATTCAGTTTGAGGCCATGACTTTGACACAAGGCATCTGTCTTATTGAGGTCCTTTTGTAGGATGTCCACATCATTAGGAGATTTGATTATGGCTCCTAGTTTGCAGTTATCTGCAAACTTTGTTAGCCAAAGACTTTCTGTGTTAGCCTGTACTTCAGAGAAGTACATACCAAACAGGAGAGGACCTAGGACTGAATCCTGGGGTACTCCACTTGTCACTGGTCAGAAGGTGGATTTAGTCTGCTACTTTCACAGTGTGGGTTCTGTCAGTGATCCAGTTGGCAACCCCTCTTATGACATAGGGATTTATACCTAGTTTAGTGAGTTTATCTATAATTCCAGAGGGGGATGGTGCTAAAAGCCTTGGCAAGATCTAAATAGGTTGTGTGAACCACCTTACCCTCATCTACGGCTTTGGTGACCGCTTCAAAGAAGTCTATCGGGTTTAGGAGACATGATCGGCCTTTTACAAACCCGAAGTGGGTAGGGTCCAGACTTTGGAAATTACCAATGTTATTGTTTATAAGTTCCATGATGATGCGTTCCATAGCCTTGCAGTCCAGGCTCATCAGGCTAATGGGGCGGTAGTTCCCGGGGTCCGTGGTGGCTCCCCCTTTGTGGAGTGGGATAACCATTGCTGTGCGCCATTCAGTTGGCACAAAGTCAGCTATGACTGAACATGGTACTTAGGTGGGGTGCCAGTTCTTTCTGTAGTTCATGTAGAACGCAGCCTGGGATGTTGTCAGGTGCCATGGATGCTGTGTTCTTGGCTTTGGAGAGTGTGTTTTTTACCTGTACAGCCATGATTGCAGGAACTTTGCATTCTTCCGGTATAGAGATGGGCCCTTTAGGGGATGAGAGAGGGGTAAAGTTAGCAATGAACCTAGCTGCCAGGATGTTGGCAATATCAGTTGGTTCTGTATATTTAGTGCCATAGTGCTGTAATTCAGAGCAGATCTGAATGTTGCCATTGAGATTATTGACATAGCTATAGAATGATTTGTGGTTGTGTTTAGAATCAGTGGCGATTTTGTTTTTGTGACTAGCTTTGGAGGATTTTATGAGGGATCTCAGCTTCTTACTGATGCTGACCATGGAGTTCCTCCAGTCATGGGATTTAACTCTTTTTTGAATAGTTTCTTTTTAATGTTGTAGAGTTTATTTATGGCAGGGGACCACCATATTGGCTTTCTTTTTTTGGAGAATAGCATCTTGGTTCTGTTAGGGATTGCACGATCCATGCACTCATGTAAGTGGTTATAATGTGCAATTGTATAGGATTCAGCAGTTGTACCTCTATTGCCCATCAGCATGGGTGTCGTGAAGATTGCCACTTCTGTCTTAGGAAGCGTGAAGTTGGCTTTGGAGAAATTGTTTTATGGTGGTTTCCCTAATGGGGGGTGGGGGTGGGATAAGGATGTCTAGGGTGATTTGCTTGTGGTCAGATCTGACAAACAAGGAATTGACCTCTAGTGTGGAACAACAGTTGCCCATGTTGGTAATGACCAGGTCTAGGATATTGCTGCCCCTGGTGTGGGTGTGGATAAGTTGATCCAAGGCATTGGAATTTATGAATTCCAGAAAATGCTGAGCACAAGAGTTGGTACATGAGTAGTTTTCCCAGTTAAAGGTGGGGTAGTTGAAATTGCCCATTATTAGGGTGTTAGGTTGTACCCTAATATTTTCCAGTGTATCAAGAAATGAGGAGTGGGAATCCTGGGGCATGGTGGGGGATCTGTTGCAAGCTACAATTTTGATTGTGGTCTTGCCCAGAGTTAGTTGCACTTCGTAATCTTGGATGCATTATGTTGAGCAACTAGCCTGGATGTGTGGATATCCTTAATGAATATGGACACGCCTCCACCTTTAGTGCTTCAGTCCAGGTTAGGTGGCCAAAAGATGTGGTATGAATTACAGCCTGGTAATGCAGGGGTGCTCTCTGGAGCCTTGAACCAGGTCTCTGTCACTGCACAGATGTCGATGTTCTCCATTTTAAGGAGTGCCTCGAGTGAGTGCATTTTGAGGTTTAGACTTCTAGCATTAAGTAGCATAACCCTCAGCTTTTGCTTGCTTTTACCTGTTATGGTGGTGAATTTTCATTTGAATATTGCCTAAAAAAGGCACTATAGGGGTGGCAAGAGCCTTAGCCAGTATCCAGAATCCCAAGGGCAACAGGTGCAGGCCATTTCTGGCAAAACATTGTGGTTTGTCGATCATGTCATCCCAGGCAGGCAGATACTGGATCCCCTTAGAATGACACCAGAAGCTTAGCCAATTGTTGAAGTCAATCATTTTGTCCTTGTACTGTGGTATCATTCTGGGTGATGGCAGGATGCTACTCAGGGCTAGGCACATACCTGCCTGGGCTACAAGATCAGACAGCTCCTCCATGTCTCTTTTCATGTAGCCCAGGGAGGTATGTCTCAGGTCATTCACACCAACATGGACAATGACAGATTCATGTTTATACTTGTTGTGGAGTGACCTGAGTGCATGCATTATGTGTCGGATCCTGGCACCTGACAGGCAGCCAACAGTAACTTTCTCCTTGTTTAGCCTGGTGAGTGGAACATCAGTGTGCCTGACTATAGAGTCACCTATGACTAGAGTGTTGGGTACGTTGTTATGCCTTATGAGCTGTGGTTGAGTGGTACACTGAGTTTGTGGGCTACGTGTCATTTGGTTTGTGTTGGGGGGGTGGAGGTTGCTTGCGTTTCTGCTTCAGAGGTTCCTGTTGCATGGGGAGATTTTTTTTGAGAGCTTGCACAAATGTAGGTGTGTGTTTTGTGTTTCTATGTGTGTGTTTTGGTGGTGTAGGTTTTGAGGGACTATGTGGTGAGTGTGGTCTAGTGCAAGTGTTTACCTTTTCCTCCTGACTGTTTAGTCCAGTCTTGGGTGAAGAGAGCTTTGCTTCCAGTTTGGCTATATAAGTGCATCTTTCACAGGTTGTAGTGTTGGGTGGTAGGAGGAGAGGGTTGTCTGTGTACATGAGGCAATTGATGCATTGCCCCAAGATGCCCAGATTCATCAGGTAGACAAGAGAAAACACCAGGAGCTGACCCTTAGACATGCCTGCATAGGTGCTTATTTATTAAGTACTAAAAATTGTTTTCCTTTAAACAAGTGAGGAAAGTTGGGTGCTGTAGTAATTTGTAGCTTATTTAGTGCTTACAATGAGTTCTGAACAAGTGCTGATCTCAAAGAAACAGATTTGAGTGCTGAAATTAGAAAACTGGCTAGTTCTAAGAAGCAAAATTAAGCTAGAAGGCTTCCCTCCAACACAGAAAGGCTTAGGGGCTCAGAAGTTTACAAACAGTCCTGGATATAGCAAATCTGTATCTGGACAAGACGACTTACATGAAAGGCAGGAAACAAGCTTAGAATTTTTATTTTTTTTGTAAAGTGGAAAAGAGAAAAGAGGTGGAGAAACTAACTGGGCTGGCCTTCTCAAATGTTCTCCCTGGATTAGATAGAATAAGGTAATGACACTAGACTGGGAGGAGTGTCCCAGATCAAATTTACAGTAGGGGCGGGCAACTGCAAAGTCACCAAGTATAAAAACAGGATACCAATAGGGAGGGAAAGTGGGAAACAGAAATCAGAACAAACAAACCCAACCAGATGCTTAACTATTTTAGAAACATTCTAGTTAATGCCTCACAAACAGTGAAACTAGCTAGCAAAGTATGTGCAGACAATAAAAGTGCTATAAATAACTCAGAAAAAAGCAAGAAAGAGGATACTTAATGTTATATATCAAAGATTAGTTGGCTCAGAGCCCTTCCTCCAACTTTCTTCGATTAGCTCAGTGTGAAATGGCAGAAACACTCACAAGTTAACTTCTTAAGTAACAAAGTTGAAACCTGAAACAACTTTAAAAAAGATCGAAAGAACCAATGAGGTGCTTATTCCAAGCCGTAGACCAGGCTACCCCAGTCAGCCAATGACCACAAACAATTCACTCTCACTGAAATGCTACACTGGCTTTGGCTAAGTTACGATAACCTGGAACATGTGCTCAGACACACAGCCTCTACTAACAAACAGCTAGGCCTGAAACACAAGCCTGAATATGGACAATGCTATACTACCAACACTACTTAGGTAGAATAAAAACTGCAGAAATGTTTAAACAGATAAAGGACCAAGGTGACTCTACAGAATGCTTTTAACTGCAAACAAGTTATATGATACACTCCTTTGCAGGAAATCAGAACAAACAAACCCAACCAGATGCTTAACAATTGTAGAAAATTTCTAGTTAATACCTCACACACAGTGAAACTAGTTGGCGAAATATATGCAGACAGTAAAAGTGCTATAAATAACTAAGAAATAAGTAAATAACAGGATACTTAATGTTATATATCACAGATTAGTTGGCTCAGAGCCCTTCTTCTGACTTCCTCCGATTAGTGCATTGTGAAATGGCAGAAACACTCACAAGTTAACTTCTTAAGTAACAAAGTTGAAACCTGAAGCAACTTTAAAAAATGCTTGAAAAAACCAATGAGGTGCTTACTCCAAGCCATAGTCCAGGCAACCCCAGTCAGCCAATGGCCACAAACAATTCACTCTCACTGAAATGCTATTCTGGCTTTGGCTAAACTATGATGGCCTGGAACATGTGCTCAGACACACAGCCTCTACTAACAAAGAACTAGGCCCAAAACACAAGCCTGAATATGAACAATGCTACACTACCAACACTACTTAGGTAGAAAAAAAACTGCAGAAATGTTTAAACAGATAAAGGATCAAGGAGACTCTAGAGAACGCTTTTAACTGCAAACAAGTTATATGATACACTCATTTGCAGGAAATCAGAACCAACAAACCTAACCAGATGCTTAACAATTATAGAAAATTTCTAGTTAATACCTCACACACAGTGAAACTAGCTAGCAAAGTATATGCAGACAATAAAAGTGCTATAGGTAACTCAGAAATAAGCAAAAAAAGGATACTTAATGTTATATATCATAAATTAGTTGGCCCAGAGCCCTTCCTCTGACTTCCTCCGATTAACTCAGTGTACACACACACACACACACACACACACACACACACACACACAGGTCCCATTTGGAAGACTGAATTTTCACAAAGTTGAACTTCATATGGTCAAGACCTTATGATCAACTTTCTGAAAAGTTGAAACAGTTGTAGCGGGACTGCTATACAGTGGGGATTGGAGAATTTGCCTTCTTCCCACTGTAGTGTGATGTCAGAGTTGGTATATATAATTAGCAGAGGGTGTGGGAAGTGCAGGAGTGCATGCTGCCCTACAAAAACACAGAGTTTTCTTATTTGTTGTTTTCAAAATTACAGAACTTTGATCATGTGGTCTCCACTATATGCAGTTCAATGTTTCATACTTTTGATGTAAAAACATAGATCTATATATCGATCTAGTGGTAACAGTCAATTTATCATTGTGTCAGAGTGTTTAATGTCGACATAGTAACTTAGACTCTCAAAAATGTTGATGCCTACTGTACAAGTGAAAATATTACTCTTCAGAATATGGATTTGTAAAAGCAGTGTTTTTGCAGGGTTCAGGTCCCCATACACTCACTATGTGGGGGTCTGTGCAGCCACACCCCATGGTAATTATATGTATACTAACTCTTGAGATTAAATAATTATCCTTTATCAGTCAACTGTCAACCATATGGTAGTCAGTCTTAGCCACATTCAGCTAATCACACACACACACACACACACACACACATATATATATATATATATATATATATATATATATATATATATATATATATATAGGTAGGTAGGTAGATAGATAGGTAGATATAGATAGATATATGTGTGTGCATTTTTAATTTTTTTCAGACAAGGAAAGCTGCCACATAAAAGTGAGTCGACGATACAATGGTCAATCTTGGCTACAATCAACCAACCTTATATAGATAGATCCTAGAAAAGGAGCACTGCCAGGTAAAGGTCTAAATGGCCCACCCCATCATGCCTACCTGCACTAGAAGTACTTTAAAGCAGAACAATTCTGTGGCTAATCTGCTATGAGTTGTGGAATTGTAGGCCCTTTGACTTACACTGCATCTTCTACATTTGCTCCTTATCTGACTGAGGAGATTTACTTTACTGTTTACATACAGGCTACTAGCACTAAGCCTCATACACAAGTCAGGTGGGTCATATTACAGTATGACATCAGCAAAAGTGTAAGCTGAATGCTGAAAGGCCAGATGTTATAAGAACAGAGATCTGACAATCAATGTTTATCAGGAACTGTTACTACATGGTTAGAGTGTGATGAGAGATGCGCACAGCCTTTGAAGCAGCTGTTGTCATTTGCATTATGCAGTCTAATAAAACTTTTATTCAGTGATTTAAAATAGCATTATCTGATCTTCCTTTAGAGTACAGACATGCACACTTTAAATATAAGCTTATATTTTATTGTATTATTACCATTATATTTTGCCAAAGTCAAGTTTGTACTACCTAACTGTGTTTCAAGAAATCCTGACAGAAAGTAGCTACATAAGGAAAACAAATGTCCAAATAGCTCTGTTGTCCTATATTTCTGTGATTTTATAATATAAAAAACTATCAAGACAATAAAATGAGTACTAAGTGAGATTTAAAACTTTTTTAACTTGGGGGAAAAAATATTTATGCTGGGTAGGATATTGCTATATTAAACTCAAAAACGTATTTCTATAAAACTGCAAGATACATTGCATGAGGCAAAATTGCTAATATAAAGACTTCAGCAATCAGCAAGTAGGATCAATCAGATATGGGCCACATTTTTTATCAGACAAAACAGTCAAAGTGACAGGACAGTGCCAGAAGAAGTAATTACTATAAGCAATGGCTAGGAGAGAATATCACCAGGATTCCTACAGATGCACTTAAGGGCACAGCTTGTGGCAAATAGTGACAATGCACTGTTGTGCAAAACAGACATGAGTAACTAAGCAGGAACATACAAAGATTAAGGACAGCTATACTTAAGGGACTTATACAAGGTGGGATGGAAGCAACATAAGACAAGTAAAATGATGTAGCTGATACAGTTCATAGAAAGGTAAAGTAGGACTCTTGCGCTATCTAGTACAAGCCTTGTATGAATGTGGGTCTATATTAGAACATCGACTTTTTAAAACGTCGAATGTTGTAATATCAACCCCTATTCAGTGAACGCTGACAACATTGAACATGCAGAACAGCAAATTTTTTCCAAGGGAAAAAATTCACTGTTCCGACACACATACACACAACACAAACACACAAAACAAACAGCAATCCACACACATACACCTAAAATCCTACATCTAACCCTACACTAAACTGTACACACACCACTAGCTATCCACTTACCTTAACCCAAACCATAACCCTAAGGTCCGTCACTATCACACACACCTCACTTGCGCCCTAACCCTAACTCTCCTACCCCAAGCCCTAAACCTCACATCCACACAATTGCACACTTACCTGGTCCCGACCCGTAACTTTCCATCACAGTGCTGAACATAGCGAAGCCACAGGAACGGCCAATAGGGGTCAATATTAGAACATTCAAAGTTGTGAAACTTCGATGTTCTAATATAGACCCGTGAGAATACACATGACAGTCACAGCAGGTAGTGGAAATACTACATACGCATGTACACACACACACACACACACACACAAACATATATATATATATATATATATATATATATATATATATATATATATGGTTTCACTTCAGAATCTCAAATTACTGAAAAGTCGAACTTCATATGGTCGACACCATATGATCGAGTTTTCAGTAACTCAAAATTAGGAAGTGAAATCAAAAAAAAAACACATAGTTTCTGCAACCCTGCACCCTCATACTTAAATATACCACCTCCGTGATCGTACTATAGCGAGGATACGGGAGATCACCCATTCTGCGCTTCTGCATACAGCGCAGAATGGGAGATTTCCCTTTTCCCCACTGCAACGAGATCTCAGTGTTGGTACATTTAAGTAGGGGGGCGTGGGGGGTGCAGGGGATTTGCCCCCCTGCAAAATCGATGTGTTTAGTTTTTTTTTTTTATTACACTTCGTAATTTTGAGTTACTGAAAACTCAATCATGTGGTCTCAACCATATGAAGTCCGAGTTTTCAGTAATTCGACATTGTGAAGTGGAACCATATATATATATATATATATATATATATATATATATATATATATATATATATATATATATACATATATATATATATATATACATATATCTATATATAAATGTATATATACATATATACATAAATATATATCACTCTAAAAAGTTTTCAGTAATCTATTATTCATCAGTTACACTTCTCTCTGTACCTATGTATGCTACTTACCTCAGCTTCAGACATGCACTGGTCTGCCTCAAACCTTTTCACCTTAACTACCACTGAGGTACTTCAATGTCCAAATTATATGTGCAGCCTCCATTGCTTTCCTAGCCCTATACAATTCTATCCTATTGTGTATTGCCAAATTACGGACTTAAGGTGATTTCTGGGGTGTGGTACCTATCAGGAACTATGGGACTGCAGGTGGAATAAAAACCTCGGGGATCACTTCAGTGGCTCTGCTGGACAGAGGCTCAGGGAACTAATCTAAGGGGGCAGCAAAAGCCAACACATTCTGGCTAGGCTTATAAATGCCTTCGGGCAGACAGCCTAGTATCTACCTATGAACCTATGAACCTATGACATCAATGTTGTCAGAAGGAGGAATCACACACACACACACACACACACACACACACACACACACACACACACACACACACACACACACACACACACACACACACACACACACACACACACACACACACACACACACACACACACACACACACACACACACACACACACACACACACACACACACACACACACACACACACACACACCTGCTGGCTGACAAGTTCAGTTTAAAGTTCTCCTCCCATAACCGCCTACCATACCCCCAGAAATACTCTCAGCAATCCCCTCACCAGTCATTATGAGGGAACAGTTCTTTACTGTACTCACTAAAGCCAACAACACACTCTCCAAGGGTCCTGACAACATTCCAGGATGCTTCTTAAATAGCTTAAAACAGAATCTGTCACAGCTACTAAAGAACGTCTTTAACTATAGACTCCAGATGGGCTTTCTCCCAAAGAATGGAGGACTGCAACATTTCTCCCTCTTCACAAGGGGAGGGGGGAGTCCATCAACTGACCCAGGGAACTACAGATCCATAAAGTTGACCAGTCTTATCTGCAAGACCATGGAGAGAATTATCATGGACCTGATCAAAAATGGAATAGGAAATCTCCAAACACTGGATCTGACCCAATTTTGCTTTGTCAAATGGAGGTCTTGCCTGCTCAATCTGCTGGACTTCTTGAAGAAATTCACCATAGCAATGGATGGGAGTAAATGGTACACACCACTTATCTAGATCTGGCCAAAGTTTTCAGCAGAATCCCCCATGCAGGGATCATAGATAAACTTACTGAGTTAAGCATAAACACCTATATCATCAGACAGCAAACTGGCTCACTGACAGGGCACATGTTGTTGAAAGACAAATCCACTTCAGATAAGAAACCTGTTACTAGTGGTGTCCCACAGGCCCCAGTGTTGGGACCACTCCTGTTTGGTATATACTTCTCTGAACTGAAGGCCAATACTACAGACCTCTGGCTCACCAAGTTCTCTCATGATTGTAAGTTTGAAGTAATCACTGAATCCCCAAAAGATGTTGACATCCTACAAACAGGCCTAAAATAACAAACAATTGGTGCCATAGCCATGGTCTAAGAATAAATGCTAAAAAATGTGTAATCATACCCTTCGGTAAATTAGATATCCATGCAAATTATAATATTGATAGCATACCCCTAAAAGTAGATCCAGTGGTGACTGACCTAGGAACACAGACAGATAGTAACCTAAATTTTGACCACAAGGTAGCTAGTAGCTAAGGTAGTAAGGAAATCTTTCTTTGTGGCGCAACTTATAAGTAAAGGTATGGCATCAAAATCAAAGGAAGTCAAAGTGCCATTGTACTCGGCCCTCATCAGACCCATAATAGAACACAATGCTCCCTTCTGCATGTACCTAACCAGGCACTTATACAAACTGGAGCGGCCCCAGTGGTTTCGCACTAAAAAATACAAAGCGTAAGACACATGTCTTATGCAGACAGACTAATGGACCTATCCCTTTACTCCATCTCATAACATTTATTGAGACATGACTTATGCCTGACCTACAAGGCATTGCCTGATCCAGCCCTAATGAAATGTTTCATATTCACAAGAATAGATAAGAGACCATCAGGCACTGGATCCTTCTCAGTTTGGCTTTATCAAAGGAAGGTCATGCATACTAAACCTGGTGGACTTCTTTAAGAAGGTCACAAATGCAAAGGATGAGGGTAAAACAGTGTGCATTGCCTACTTTAACCTGGCTAAGGCATTTGACAGAATACCTCACCCAGGCATTGTTAACAAACTTTTGGAATTAGGCATAAACCCCTATATAACATATTGCATAGCCAGCTGGCTCACAGATAGGACATGAGAAGTTAGAAGTGTCTGACAAAATAGACGGGTTATTAGTGGAGTATGTCAGGGCTTCATGCACTTCTCTTTGGCATCTACTTCTCAGAAGTCAAGGTCAGTGTCAATGCATGCATTATAGTACCATTTGGGAAGTCTGAAACTACAGCAACAATAAAACACCCCTAAGAGTTAGCCCACTACTCAGAAATCTGGGAACTCATGTAAACAGTAACCTGGCCTTTAACCAAAAGGTGTCCAAGGTAGAAAGGAAATCCTTTAATGTTGCTCAGCTTATAAGCAAGAGCATGGCATCTAGATCCCGGGTAAAACATTGTACCAGTGTTTATCATCAACCCCCTTTTTTCCCCCACTTTCTACATGGGGTTGGGATGTCATTTTAACGGTTTCCATCTCTCTTAATTCAATGCCACACTCCTGCCTTCCTCAACACTCATGTCAGGCTGTCACAGATATTCCCTCATCCAATCCATTTCACATCATTGCTGGATGCCCTCATTTCCTCTTGCATTCTTCCTGTCTGTCCCAAATCTTCCTCCCCAGATTGTTTGCTTTTCTGCACATGTATCAGAACCACCATAATCTGTTCTCTTTCATCATTGCTGCAGTTGGAACTACTTTGGCTTCTGCTCTTATGTCACGATTTTTTCTGTCCTGCAGTGTGCGTCTTACCCCATAATCATGCTTCATCAGACCTGCCATTGAGCACAATGTCCCCTTCATTATGTACCTGACAGGCACATGCAGCAATTGGAACATCTGCAAAGTTTCATTATAAAAAAAAATTACAGGGTGTGATGATGTGAGGTATTTCCAGCTATGTCAGGAGAAGTAGGGCAGTGGATGTGTAACATATCCCAGCACAGCTAGGTGGAATTTAGTAAAGAATTATATGTTATTTGAATATCAAACTGATTTGTACAGATGCTTATGTTGAAGATGGATTTGTAAAGTTGCTTGTGTTAAAAATGCACCAACAGTGGGTCTTAAATGTATTGTAACTGAATTAAATATGCATATGCTAACTGAGGATACTGGAGGAGAAGAGGTTAAGCTTAGCTCCAGCTAACTTTGGAAAACAGCAAGAACTTAAATTACTGGGCCTAGGCCATAATGATATTATCTCACAGTTTTGAATGAAGCCAGAGACAGATTGCAAGTAAGACGCATGGTTTGTGAGTCTCTGTAGGAGAAGTAGATGTTTGTAATTATTTTATGACTTCCAGAAGCTGCACCAGTTCTAATTCTCTTGTGCATATTATTGACATGTAGGTGCTACATCCTAGCAGTTTCTAGCACTTGGGGTTTGCATGGGAACCTCAGGTCAGATGACCAGATGTATGTGATATCATTCTGTACAGAACTAATGTTTTAATATTAGGTGAGACAGAAGTGTCAGGGCAGTTTGTTCCTTGGAACCTGACATAGATGGATCCCTCATCTACTTCATCTTGCCTTGCTGTATTAAGTAAGTAGAAACAGTAATTCTCTAGATCAGCCAAGAAAATAAAGTGAGAATAGTTACGTATTGTTTTTCTGTAACTGTATGAATCTTTCCAGTTATGCTATTTTTAATCTTTCCTGTAAATGAAACTCTGGTGTTTACTGTAAATAGATATTTCATATGTTCATGTTCTTTTATTATTTCTTATTAAATATAGTTAAATTTTTCATTGTGGCTAGTCCTTTAGAGATTATTTTAACCTTTGAGAGTACTTATATCTGTTGGTGACACTGTGGCCACTCCTGAAGCCTGGCCATTTGGTCAGCATTACCATCTGTATTAATATTAATTTCACTCAGTGTAATTGGGTACCCTTGCAAGAGCCTTAGATAGCTGACCTTGTAGTGTCTGGTGGCAATGATAACTACATTATAGTCTGGGCAGAAGGGGGCCTGGCAGGTAAATCTGTGTCAACCTTTCCTAGGTATGTGTGTTTGTGTGAAACTCAAATCTCACAATGTGTGTATATCAGCTACTTGGAGCAGGGACACAAAGCACTAATTTCACAGAGAGAGTGCTGGAGGACTTGGCTTGGACACTCAGCTGAGGACTTAATCCTATAGTTGTGCTAGTGGGGAGTCTCACTGGGGCCTGAAGGGAGACAGATATAAATAAATCCAGACCCTGAGCTGACTATGTTCCCTGTGTGCTCTTAAAGGAAATTATGCTTGATGCAGAGAGCTGCATCTGGAAATATTGGGTGTATCCATTTTTGTTTCAAGTGAGTTTCCCTCTCCAGCATCAGTGGTGAGGATTGATTACTGGCCCAGAATGGGGACATCACGTGTGGCCTTAACACAATTCCCTATGTGGATCACCTCAAAGCCCTATCTCTACATTTGTTCTCCTAGAGACCACTAAGAGTTGATCTATGCCTGGTTTACAAGGAAACCCTCAAACCCACTCTGATGAACCCTTTGCACATCTATAAAACATACAGCATCAGAACTACTTGACCTAAATACCTAAATGTTTTCAACAATAAATAGGACATGCTGGAGATACAGATGCAGTATGTACCTCAGAGAATTACCATTGTCTAGAATAGGCTTCCCATCCATGTTAAACAAAGTCCATCCATAACCCTATTTAAACTTAACTTGGGGCATTGTATGAGAAATCCAAAGTTTACCCCTGTTCTGGTGCCTATGTCTTTGATGGACAGAGGAAGTCAGTAAATCATGTTGTAACCAACAATGACCCTTATATAAATGTCTAAAACATATGACTTTTGGGACACATTTGGGTTGCACGGGTAAGCTTATAGAAGCTCTAGTGGTTGTTAGTCTTGTATACACCTATAAACTTATAAAAAGAGGTACCAATAACCATGCCAGAATGCATAATACTGGAATGAGACAGTCCATGTTATTCAGAAAGTGGGTCAGAAGAAACTTTCATAATTTCAATAGTTACAACTGTACAAAGTTATAGAGGTCAAGGGCCTTGTGATCACTGTTACAAATGACAGACCTTCATTGTCATAATAATCTTTCTTTGAAATCATTGGTATGGCATTCTATTTAAGAAATCATTTTTCAGTGACTTCAGCTGTTTAGGCTTGACACTTTACTTGGTATGATGCAGTTTTTGAACCAAATTCTGTTGCAAAACTCTGTAATAATGCAGAATAGATTATAGCCAAATTACCCAAGATTGTGACAGGGAAACTAACATATCACAAAGACTCTGTATGGTATAAGACTGCATTTTCTTATGCAGGTTCCACAGAATACATAACCAAAATCAGATTCTAATATGCTGGTTCTTTTATACACAGTGTTTTTGATGTTTTGCCATCAAATGATTTTATTCCTTTACAACCACAACAATGTTCAAGTTTAAGAAATGTTATTCTGTTTGACCATTGGGGCTATTTACAGGTTTAATACTGTTCAAGTATAGGAATCCTTTTGGTTTTACTCTGTCATGAAAGATGACTGGATAAAAAATTGTATTTATAAAGTAGATAGCAATAAAAACAGAACTGTCATGCATGAACTGCTTTATGATGAATACATTGGCAACCTTATTTCAAAGGGGATAAATGTATTGTTGACATTACAAAAAAATCATTACTCACTGTAATTTGTTAGATTTGTGCCCTGCTAATGCGTTAGTGAAAAAAAGATTCTGTAAAGGAGATCCAGATAGATAAAAGTCTGACCAACTCTGCACAAGGTCACTAGCTTCATTATAAACACTCTAGATTGAATGGATTTGATGGCTACTCGGCTATGAAAATTCAGCCCTTTTTGCTTAAATTGACTTGTATTGCAGATGTTGAACTGGTTCACTGCAGCAGTGGGGCTGCACATGCTTATTGCACTGTCTCCATTCATATTATTAATTTTCAACCCCATTCATGGGCTGAGCAAGATCAGATTACAGAACGCTCTTGGTGAAAGTACTTGCTAAACACAAACTGCTCTTTGACCAAGTATACAAAGCTCTGTTATCTGTGGTTTACATTTGGACCTGTCACTGTGTGTGCAGTGAAAGACGCACAATGACTTGGAAACTGCTGTGACAAATTTCTTTATTTGTAGTAAATGAAACACTTTATTCAGTGATTTTAAAAATGCTGTCTTTGCTTTTCTTTGAGTGTAGATACCTTCACTTTAAAGATAAAATTCCAGTTATACTCTTCCTGCTGACTGCCTTGGCAGAGGTTAGATTTCACTACCTTTGTTTAACATAATCCTAGCAGAAAATCATTGTCAGATACAAGAAAGCTGCCAATATTCAAAATGCAGTATCAGTAGCAAAATATATCTACTAGAAATGCAGTGTATATGAATTTTGGAAATGTGCATGCAGGATGCATTAAATATGCATCACTGACTGAGTTTCAGTGCACGGGTAGAGCAACTGAAATAAATGTTACTGTAAAAAAATATATATTTAAAAAGGTAAATGACAACTTTTTAAACACTGCCAGTACATAACGGCAATTATACAATAATGGCTCATTGCCATTAAAAAGTGAGCACACTGATTAGACAGCCGAACCAGCTTGGCCATTGTGAATCGTGTGTATACTAACAGAAAAAGATCTGGCCACTGAAGTACTATTGTGTGGCCAGATTTTCTGTTGGCATATGCTGGAGGATAGAGAAAAAAATTAAGAAATTCAGTTACATTCTGCAAAACTAAAGAAACAGAAGCATATTTGATTTGCCTCGTATTTTTGCACTGTGCCTCATAAAATCTCATTTTTTAAACAAGCAGTTTCTCTTTTTCCTTGCTTCTTCTGCACTGCACTGCACTGCAGTACTCTGCAAATGTGGGAATGTAAGTCCCATTCGCATGTGCAGTACATCAGCCTACAGAAGGCAATGCAGAAGAAGACTGAAGTGCCATCATACAAAGACATTGGGCCAGATTCAGGAAGCCTCCGTGTAAGAGTTATAACTCTTACACGGAGGTTGAATAAACTGTGTGATGTCAGCATGTCATGCATATGCATGAGGTGCATGAGGCATGCTGAATCACACTAGTAACTCTTACACGGTCCGTGTAAGAGAGTAGAAGCGTGTCTGTAGGCTAAGCCCTGCAAGCGACACGCCCGAAGACTAGAATGGCTGAAAGTAAACAGCCAAGAAAGGCCATGAAAATGTGAATAAACACACTACACAACACATGCCCCGATAGACCATCACTGTATAAAGTGAAGAGATGTTATAAAATTAAATTAAAACCTTTATTTTTTTTAAACCCGTAAATGTTTGCTACTGTAATGTGCTGCTTTCGGTGTGCTACTAGCGCAATCACAGTTAGCAGTCAGTGGAAAAGGATATAAAAACTAAATATGCAAAGTAAGCCAAGAAATAATAGCTTAGCGGTACAGTTGCCGGCCTAAGAGTAGGCAGGCAGGGTTCGAGCCCCTACAACAACCTTTTTTTTTTTTTTTGTAAATAAGCACTAAAAAGCCCCCTGACAGTATTGTACAAATGTAAATGTATTCCCTTTTGTAAAATGGAATGAAATAGAGCATATATTCTAAAGTAACATAACAATAAAAATAGTCAGAAATGAACTGATAGCTAAGCTGTTGTGAAACAGAGTGCCCGTAGCTGAGTAGTGTTTCAAAAGCTGCAAACTGCATGCCCGTTGCCAAGCTGCAGTTAGACAGACTGAAACTGTGTGCAATTAGCTTAACATGTGTGTCAGTAGCCAATTAGGATTTATCCCAGCGCACCGTTTTGGCGCTCCCACAAGCTAACTGCCAGTGCGCATGCGTGAGCTCCGTGCAAACAAGCGCAGACCTGGTTTAAAGTGCTTAAAAGTGCCTTTATGGCACTTTGATTGACAGGTCCTGTACTCAGTTTGAAAGTTTGCTAAGAAAAATAAATTCCCACTGTCAGTCTCGAACCCAGGACCTTGGTAACATTAGTCTGTATGACCTACCACTAAGCCATGCCTGCTTTACAAGAACACAGTGCTAAAATAAATATAACATGTAATAGTAGGAATCAGTATAAAGGCAATATAGGAGATGTACTATCCAAAGCATGTCAGGTAGAGTTGTAATGGCCAAATTACTGGATTCCCATACTAGTTCAGTGTGAACTGAAACAGCACTGCTACCTGTTAGCTTGTACATAATAATGTAAGGTAATGTACATATGTGAAGGTATGTATATCTACACATACATATATATAAATATATATTAATACATATGAAATATAATCGTAGGTCTCAGTAGCCATACACACTCACTACAGGAAACAGTGAAGATATATGCAGCAACCAGAATCTGCAACACAGCCTGGCTCCTGTGAGACCTACTAAGCCCTTTAACTGCTTAAAGGTGCCTCCAGCACTATGATTGATAGGCCCTATACTCAACTCAAAAGCAGAATATGAGCATACTAGTAGGCCCTACCACAAGACCATTGTAACACTAGTCTGTATGACCTACCACTAAGCCATGACTCTCATACAGGAATATAGTGCTAAATAAGTGGAACATGTAATAGTAGGAATGAAGATAAAGGCAATATAGTATGTCTACTACCCAAAGCATGTCAGGCAGACTTTTATAGTCCCAATTACTGGATTCCCATACTAGAGTAGTGTTAACGGAAACAGCCCTGCTAATTGTTAGCTTGTACCCAATAATGTCAGCTAATGTACATATATGAAAGTATGTATATGTACACAGATATATATATATATATATATATATATATATATATATTTATATAGCAATACATATGAAATATAGTTGTAGGTGTCAGTATGCATACACACTCACTACAAGGAACGGGCAAGATAAATGCAGCAACCTGAATCTACAACACAGCATGAAGCATGGGAGATGTACTAACCTTCACACTCACAGAACACTGTCAACAGCATACCAGCATGGTCCACACCCTACAATCTGAAAGGGCAATGCCTATCTCACATACCCTTTTATAGCAGTGTCCTGAAATCACAGTGAGACATGCAATTAGTACACACCCAGCTGCTTGCAATTAGCAAATGCTGCCTTACAATTGGTGCAGAGGCCATCACATGGGCTATGCAGATACCTACAAAAGTATTCAGTACCCACACTCCACTCATGCAATACAGTCATTACACAAACCTAATGAGAAAAAGAGAGAGAGAGAGAGAGAGAGAGAGAGAGAGAGAGAGAGAGAGAGAGAGAGAGAGAGAGAGAGAGAGAGAGAGAGAGAGAGAGAGAGAGAGAGAGAGAGAGAGAGAGAGAGAGAGAGAGAGAGAGAGAGAGAGAGAGAGAGAGAGAGAGAGAGAGAGAGAAGGAAGACAAACTATACAGACAGACAGCAGCAAAATTCAAGCAGCACGAGTGACACACCAAAAGCTGCCACAAACACGGGTAATGCAAAGTAGCAGGTTAATCTTGTGTATACTGTGACACCTCCAAATGTATCATAGTTCACTATCTATAGGTATGTCCATGAGATAGGTTGTGTGTAGATAGTCATGAAATATAAACATATGTAATATTGTTGTACATGTGGGCCATAACTAACACTTCCATAGCTTAGAACACAAGGCCAGTTGTGCATATGATGCAGTAGTTCCCAGGGTCAGTAGAGGTTCCTCCTCATTGGTGTGGGACCACTGTGTCTGTATGGCACTCTTCAGGTACACATCCTGTAGTATGGCCAGGGAGTAGTATTAGTCTGTAATGTGGTGCCATGTCCTCCAGGGGTGAATGTAGCACACATCCAGGGATACCATTCTGTAACAGTGATGCTATGTGTCCTGCAATGTTGAGGGTGGCCCTCACCTGGACATGTGAGAGGATAGGGAGGTTACAGTCATCTGTGATAACTAATTCCACTTGTGTAGGAGAATGGGGGGGGGGGGATATCTGCACCTAAGCTGTCTGCAACAATATTGCCAATATCTCAAACATGTTTTCCATACGGAAATGCACACACAGTAACATCCCACATCCACACACTTGCCACAT
Organism: Protopterus annectens; assembly: GCF_019279795.1. Taxonomy (NCBI): domain Eukaryota; kingdom Metazoa; phylum Chordata; order Ceratodontiformes; family Protopteridae; genus Protopterus; species Protopterus annectens. The sequence continues at coordinate 1,521,865,595 of NC_056741.1, read as the reverse complement.
TCAGGCTTCAAAACACTATCTAGGTATATTCTGGTACATCTGCATGTTACAGTAGCATGTAGCACTATACTGAGTAGTGGCAGTTGTCTGTTGCCATGTTGTTTGGATAGAGTAAAAGGAGCATTTGTTTATCCTACTTTGTTTTGTGGACATTAGTTGAAGTGTAACCTTACATGCATCATTGGTACCAACACCTTCTGTGTTGTTGTTCTGTTTGTACAGGGTGCTGTCAACATCACTGTTTGTTAAGGGAAATGTGCACCCTGCAGTGCATAGCCCCATTTGGCAAAGAGACATCCCACCCCACCATTGTGCACACACACCAACCCCACCCACAGTAAACGCATACTTTCCATTTGCAAGATCCAAACCCTACCTAGATGTGTTATGACTCTAAAGGAAGACACATTAGCAGAGTGTGCTATTTGCATTAGTAGGAGCAATCTTTTCCAATGCTGTACTTAGAGGGTGCTGACATCATCTGTGTTTGAAGAGGATGTGCACCCTGTAGTGTGTTCTCCCAGTTGGCAAAGGCACTTTCTTCACAGCTGCACACACACAAACCCCACTCATACTAACACATACATTCCCTTTGCAGGATTCAAACCCCTACCTAACTATGTTATAACACTAAAGACGGACGTATTAGCAGAGCGCGCTATTCGCATTACTGGGAGATTTCATTTCAGTTGATCTACTTATAGGGTGCTGACATCATCAGTGTTTAGAAAGTGGAATGAGCTCCCTGTGGTGTGTTTCCACAGTTGCCAAAAGGGATGTTCTTCTCATACACACACTTACCCCCATTCACACACACACATGCCACTTGCTGGATTCAATCCCCTATCTAACTATGTTATGACACTAGAGACGGACATATTAGCAGAGCGCGCTATTCGCATTACTGGGAGATTTCATTTCAGTTGATCTACTTATAGGGTGCTGACATCATCAGTGTTTAGAAAGTGGAATGAGCTCCCTGTGGTGTGTTTCCACAGTTGCCAAAAGGGATGTTCTTCTCATACACACTTATACCCCCATTCACACACACACATGCCACTTGCTGGATTCAAACCCCTACCTAACTATGTTATGACACTAGAGACGGACGTATTAGCAAAAGCTATTTGCATTACTGGGAGATTTTATTTCAGTTGATCTACTTATAGGGTGCTGACATCATCAGTGTTTAGAAAGTGGAATGAGCTCCCTGTGGTGTGTTTCCACAGTTGCCAAAGGGATGTTCTTCTCATACACACTTATACATTCACACACACACATGCCACTTGCTGGATTCAAACCCCTACCTAACTATGTTATGACACTAGAGACAGACGCATTAGCAGAGCGCGCTATTCGGATTACTGGGAGGTAGCATTTCTACTGATCTACTTATAGGGTGCTGACATCTTCATTGTTTGGAATGGGGAATGTGCATCCTGTGGTGTGTTTTCACAGTTGTTAAGAGGAACATTTGAACTAAGTGTGTGAGCATGCCCAGTTCAGCCTTCCCATGGCATGTTGTGTGAATGATGTCTCATTTATCTAAGTGTGTGAGCATGCCCAGTGTGAGCTTTCCATATGTTGAACTATGCAGCCCATCACAGTTGTGGATGAGTGTGAACTCAAAAAAATAACTCCTGTTTAAGGTTGTGTGTTCTGTGACATGTTGTGTAGTTACTGTCCAGATGCTTCCTGTGAACACAACAGGGATTATACTGTGCCTGCAGGTTTTGCATGGGATACTTTGCATACAATTGTTAACATCCATTCCTACTGACCTAGCACTGTAGTACTGTATAGTGTAGTGGTTCAGTACTTTCACTGTGGTGGACAGTATCCTGGGCTTTAGTCCTATCACTGATTTACATTTCCATACTGTGCACAACAGCCTCTTTAGGGTCCAGTTGTGCACGTCTGCACAAAGGCAGTGCCTCTATGGACTCTGGTAATTACTGCCCCATAAGCTTAACAAGTGTAGTCTGCAAAGCTATGGAGAGGATCATAATGGAGCTCATAAAGAAAGATATGGGGACATGCAGACATTGTACCTGTCCCAGTTTGTGTTGATCAAGGGCAAGTCATGCCTTTTGTACTTGGTTGACATTATCAAAACAGTAACTAAGGCCATTGATGAGGAAAGGCAGTCCATAGAGCCTACCTTGCCCTTGAAAACACTTTCAATGCAATACCCCACTCAGGTATTGTAGGAAACCCTACCAACAGAAATGTACACCCATATGTCACAAGATCAGGTTGCAAACTGTCTGACGGACAGAACCCACAGGGTTAGAGTTGCTGGCACTATGTCAGACACCAGGCCAGTCACATGTGGTCTCACACAGGGCTCAGTCCTTGGCCCCTATTGTTTGTTATCTACTTCTCAGAAGTACAGGCCAACATGGGAGGACTTTGGCTGACAATTTGCAGATGACTGCACACTGGGTGCCATAGTGGACAGTGCATCAGACACGGATATCCTTCAGAAGGGACTCACGGACACTGATAGCTGGTGCCAGAGCCATGGCCTGAAGTCAACTTGCAAAACATGTGTAGTCATACCCTTCAGGGAAAGCAAGGTAACCCCAAGCTACCATATAGGTGGCAATCCTCTAAGCACAGAGGAGGTTATCATGGACCTGGGGACCCAGGTTGACAGTCACTGTTCTGATGACACTCACATTGCTAAAGTGGCTAGTAGGACCTTCTACATTGTCCACATGATCAGGAAGGGATCCACATCCAGATCTAGTGGGTCATTGTTCCGCTGTACTCTTCACTTATCGGACGGGTGATCTGGTACACTGCCTTATCTGGATGTATCTCACCTGACATCTGCAGCAAGTGGAGAGACCCTGAATGTCCCCCAACAAAAGGATAAAGGGTCTCCAACATCTGTCATATGCTGCCAGATTGAAGACACTACAGCTCTATTCAGTCACATACTGTCTGCTTACAGGTGACATGTGCATGACATGCAAGCATGTCCAACCAGGGATTAATGGACATGCTCCACCTCAAAATCGTCAGATCCACCTGAACCACTAGTGCAAGTGACTTACACCATAGCAGGGATGTACATTGGACATGTTGGAGGGTGGATTTATCACTCGGAGACTCCTATGCTGTGGAATACAATCACGGTCCATGTGAGTCACAGCACCTTGCTGGCTCTGTTCAAGAGGTATCCTGACCTGTGGATGGGAAATCATAGGTTTACCCCGGGGATCGCCACTGTGTCACTGCTGGAGACAGGCACGTCAAACTAATGGGCACAGTACTGTTTCCATATAAGGGGTGGCGTACGCAACCAGACTCTGGGCTAGGCTTAGAACTGCCTTGGGGCAGATAGCCTAGTATGAACCTATGAACCTATCTGACCATGTTGCATTATGTTCATATGTGAACTACTTACAACGGCCTCATCCAACATCAGTAGTGTATTCCACAACATGGGTGTACATTGGCAAACACTACCGATGTGCCCAAGGCCATTTCTAATGCTTATTGGATAGTGTGTTTGTCCATCAACACATCGTAAGTGCAGTTTGTCATGACATATGTCTTGTTTTGTATACTGTGCCTCTGTCTACCTGTGACACAACATTGATACCCAGGGTATACCTACCATCTCCCATCCACTCGTTAGGATCCCTGTTGAGTAGAATCAATGAGTGACTCTATGGATAACCTTTACTGGTAGTTTACTCATGCGTGGGGGTGGCTTCTGTGTTATGGATAATGCAGTACAGCTTGTCCTATGTATGTCAGTGCTGGGGTTCAGGTCCCTCATGTGCATATCTCCTGCCATTCACATTGTACAAGGTACGGCATGTGCATTGCTGCCAGCTTGGACATGGCTTTCTACATCAGGCACAGCTTGTGTCTGGGTGGCCAGCATGGCAGTGTGTGGAGCTGAATTCTGTTTAATCAGGCGACACATTACATGTGTTCCAGCTCTTTGATACTCCTGGTGAGGTACTGTTGTGGACTTTACAGTTGCTGAATGTATCTGCTGAGGTACACCCCACAGGCCGTGTTGTGGTCATTTCTAATGCTGCTGAAAGATAACTGCAAAACCACAATGACCTCCCGTTAGCTAGATGTCATAACCCTCATGATTAGGTTGGTATACAGATTGTTTCTGTTAACCCTACAGCCACATTTTTGTCCAATGCAGGATATCTATCACCTTGTGTCCCCATTCTGGCATTACATGTTAGGTATGTCATGGGTCGACACCTATGTGGGAATTGGTGGTCACTTACTGGATATCCACAGAGGCTGACTATACTGTTTTCACCATTTAACATGCTGACATGGCTATGGCACCAGTTGTCTGTTTCTATGTGGCCCTTTTATTGGATGCTTGTGTCAGCTGGTGTATCGGATATGTCAGGCTTGTTGTCCTCTACAAATATGTTCCAGCACAGTCCTTACTTGTTGGCCTGTACCTATGGGGCATATATACCAGATGGTGAAGGTCCCAGGACCAAGCTTTGTGGGATGCCTGTTATATGTGGTTTGTAGTCTGACATGGCTGCTGCATGTCTGACCATGTCAGTTCTGTCGTTGGTCTGGTTTGCAACCCCTCTCATGACATTTGGGGTGTATATATCAGCTGGTGAGCAAATCTATACGGAACACATAGGGTATTGTACAGAAGGCTTTGCAAGGTCCAGCTACACTGTGTGGACCACATTGCCCTCATCACTCACTTCAAGTACTGTTTCAACTGAGTCACACATGTTTAGGGGTGGGTCTGCACTTTGTAAACCCACACTGGGTAGGGTCGGGTGTCAATAGATCCACAATATCATTATGTCTGTGGTACATGCTGGTCCTTTCCATAGCTGTGCAGACCAAACCTCTCATGATTCTGTGGTGGTTGTTTTTACTATCCATTCAGGAGACACCTTTGTTGAGAACACCCACTGTTGTTGTACACTGCTCTTTGGGCACGTACCCTGTGGTAAGGGTGACATAATGTCAGGAGGCGCAGCCTGCTGGGGAAGGTATTTGGCATAATGGAGGTTTGCACTGCACATGTCAGGATGTATGTTGGCCATACCTGTGTGTGTCTGGTATGTTGTTTGTAATATCTGTGTGATCCGGAGCATATCCAGGAATCAACAACATGCTTACTACCATCATTTGCAACAGCCTTGGGGTTATCTGTAGTGTCCTGTACAATCTGTATCATAATGGGTTCATACTAGGCTACACCCCTAGGGCATCTGTAAGCCTGCATGTCCATTTTGTTTGATGGATTCTGGGGAATTGTCTACACCTGTGTCAGTGCTAGTATGATACCAGGGTATAGTGACTAACAGCTCAGAAGCTGACTTCACACTTCTTCGGACTGAGATGGTATCCATTAAGCCCACTGGGCCAGTGGAAACCACAACACACAATGGTGACTCCTGCACAGACACTTTCTACGGACATCTCGAGTAAGCATGGACCATGCAATCACAAATGAGAATGAGACCCTCACCACCAAGGGAAAGTGGCCTGTCTGGTGGACCCCAGCCATAAACGAACTGTATAACAGATGAAGGATACTAATGCAAGACAGAGCTACATCTCCAGAATGTAAGGCAGCTGTGATCAGCAGTAGTAGAAAGCTACATTCTCACATAAAGACACCCAAGTTCAACTTGGGGACATAAATCACCACAGACGATGAAGGTAACCACACTGCTTTCTTCAGTTATGTCTGACGCCTGGGTGGGAACCCTCATATATGCTCAGATTTGGTACACAACAACTTATATTCCAGGGACCTGACAGATATTAGTGACACCCTGGCAGACCAGTTCAGTGCAATGTACCCCTCCCTCACCCCCAAAACATGATAGTTATCACAGCTGTATGTAACCTCACTGTCATCCTGGATGTCCATGTGAGAGCCGCAGTCAGCAAAGGCAGTACACAGCATCAATGGGACCTGATGGTATCCCCAGTTGCATGCTATGTGAACTACAGATGGAGCTAAACCTGTATATGCAGATGCTATTTAACCTTAGCCTTGCTACAGGATCTGTACCTGAACACTGGCGACGGCAACAGTGGTCCCACTCCACAAAGGAGATGCCTCCACAGACCCTGGCAGCTACCACCACACAAGCTTAAACAGCCTTGTCTGCAAAGCTTTGTGAAGGGTCATTATGGAGCTTCCACACAGAGACATTGGTGTCCTACAGACCCTTGATCCCACCCAATTCAGCTTTGTACAGGGCAGATCCTGCGTTTTGCACCAAGTTGACTACTTTGAAACTGTCAGTAGAGCCGTTGATGAGGGCTACACAGTACACACAACCTACCTGCGCTTGGCTAAGGCCTTTGACACAATACCCCACTCAGGCATCATAGACAAGCTCAACAGCTGAAATATAACACCATATGTCACAGCATAGGTTGCAAATGGCTCAGAAACAGAACCCATAATGTCAACATTGCAGGTGCCTTGTCAGGTTCAAAGCCAGTCACAAGTGGTGTCCCACAAGGTTGTGTCCTGGGACCTCTCTTATTTGGTATTTACTTTTCAGATGTGAAAGCAAACATAGGAGGGTTGTGGCCGACAAAGTTTACAGATGACTGCAACCTGGGCACCATAGTGTATACATCAGCCAGCACACACATCCTACAGACTGCCGTCACACAGACAGATAGCTGGTGCTGGACTCATGGCCTGAAACTGACTGCAACTGATGTGTAGCCATCCCCTTTGGGAGGAACACAGTACCCACAGATCTGTACATAGACAGCAACCCAATGAGTACAGGAAACAAATCAGACAGCTGGGGACACATGTAGATAGTGACATCTCATTTGACACCCATGTTGCCAAAGTTGTTTGACAGACTTTCTATCTTGGCCACCTTATCATGGAGGGTATTCCATCCAGACCATAGGAGGTCATTGTACCACTATACTTCTCCTTTATCAGGCCCATGCTTGAATACAATGCCCCATTTGGTATGTACCTCAACCAGCACTTGCAGCAGCTGGAGAGACCCCACAAGTACCTTACCATGAAGATCAGGGATCTACAACACATGTCATATACTTCATGAATAACTAAAACAAGCTTTTGTCAGTGTCATACCACATAATACAGGTGACCTATGCCTGACATACAAGACCATGTCCAATCAGGATTTGGTAGACATGCTCCACTGCAAGCAATCCACATCCACCAGAAACATGGGAGCTAACGATTTGAACCTCAGCACATACATGTATAGGACATGCTGAAGGGACAGAGTCATAACTCAGAGGCATCTCAAACTCTAGCAGAGTATCCCAGTTCATGTTAGACAGAGTACCTCACTGACTCTCTTCAAGAGACATCTGGACAGCTGCATGTGGACAGGGGCACAGACTAGACAGAGGCATAGTCACATTATTCAATTATGTAAGGTGGTCATAATGTGTCACTACTAAGTCAGAGGCACAATATTTCGTATCTATGCAGTACACATATTACCACTATGAGGGGTGGCAATAGCAATATTCATCAAGGACACCCTCACCTCATGGTTGGTGGCAACACACGATGCATTGGACACCATCCGGTGCAATTAACCATAGGCAAGACTGCTCTGCAGTTTGTAGCATGTTACAGGCCATCCTCTGAAACTCAGGTACCTCACAGAGCTTTCATGAAAACAGTGGCGGGATACATGTACCTGCAAACACCATCACACTGGGTGATCCCAACTATCCAAATATAGACTGGGATCAGTACTACAGCCCCAACACTCTAGCCCACAGGTTCCTAGAGTTCATACACTCACATGCCATGGAAGAACTAGTCACCATCCCCACAAGAGGAGACAACATAGTAGATCTCATCATCACAAACATGGGCTCACAATGTTCAACACCAGAGGTATACCCATCATTGGTGAGATCAGATCATAACCTACTCTCAGTGGAAGTCCACATCCCACCCCACCCCAGATAGAAAAGACCACAGTGCAGAACTTCTCAGAAGCCGACTACACACTTCTAATGACTGGTGTGGTCTCTTTCAAAGTCCCCAAGCCAGCAGACACCATTACCCAAGCCACTGTATCACTTACAACTGCCTTCTACCAGCACCTTCAGGACTGCATGGATGAGGCAATCCCAAACAAAACACAGACTCGTTGTACCAGAGGCAAGCGTCCAGTGTGGTGGACCTCAGCCATAAACAAGCACTACAACACAAGGAAGGAGGTACTACAAGATAGAGCGATATCCGTGGAAGGGTAGACACCCCTGCTCAATATAGGTGAAACACTGAGTTCCCCATGAAATCATCCAAGGCGAATATTGGGAGTAAACCCACTAAGGACTCACGGGACAACCATGAGGCCTTTTATACATACGTTACACACCTGGGAGGAAACTCCCAGATATGCTCAGAATAGGCTCAGAATGCTGTAAATATCACTGAACCTACAGACATTGCCAACATACTGGCTGACAGGTTCAGTGCAGATTTCTCCCCACCCCTCCACCACAACTAGTAAAATATATATGAAAGAGGATTGTAGCCCCCCAAACATCTCAAATGCTCAGGTGAGAACTGCTCTATCCAAGGGAAAGAACGCAGCATCCATGGGACCAGATGGTGTCCCTGGTTTTGTGCTCCATGAACTCACTCAAGAATTAAACCCGCAGTCAGGGCAGCTGTTTGATCTTAGCCTCAACTCAGGATATGTTCCCAAGGAGTGGCATATGTCAATGGTGGACCCACTTCACATGGGGGTGCCTCCACCAACCACGGAAACTACCATCCCATCAGCTTGACAAGCAGGGTCTGCTAAGCTATGGAGAAGGTCATAATGGAAGTCATAGCTGAGGACATAGGGGACTTGCAGACATTAGATCCAACCCAGTTAGGCTTTGTCGAGGGCAGATCATGCCTTTTAAACTTGGTTGACTGTTTCATAACAGACACCAAGGCCATTGACAAGGGCAAGGCACTCCACACAGCCTACCTTGACCTGGCAAAGGCTTTCAACACAATACCCCACTCGAGTATCATTGAAAACATCACCAGCTTAAATGTGAACCCATACATCACAAGATGGGTTGCAAACTGGCTACGTGACAGAACAGACAGGTTCAGACTTGCTGGTGCCATGTCACACTCCACAACTGTCACAAGTGGTGTCCCACAGGGCTCAGTCCTGGGCCCACTATTGCTCAGCATCTACTTTTCAGAAGTACAAGCAAACACAGCAGGATTATGGCTGACAAAGTTTGAAGATGACTGCAAACTGGGAACCATAGTTGGACACCCATCTGACACAGACATCCTTCAGAAGGGTGTCATAGACACGGATAACTGGTGCCAGAGCCATGGCCTTACATTAAACACTAAACAATGCATAGCCATACCCTTTGGGAAGAACAAGGTTACCACTAGTTCCCATGTAGGTGGCAATCCTCTAAGCACACAGGAGGTTATCAGGGACCTGGGCACCCAGGTTGACAGTAACCTTTTGTTTGACACTCACGTTGCCAGGGTAGTTAGGTAGAACTTCTACATTGCCCACCTCATCATGCAGGGATTCACATCTAGATCCAGGGAGGTCATTGTTGGGCTGTACTCTTCACTCATCGGACCATTGATTGAGTGCAATGCCCCATTCAGCATGTATATGACCCGACACCTATGGCAATTGGATGGGCCCACAAATTCCTCGACAGGAGGAGAAAGGGTCTCAAACATATTTCTTATGCTGCCCGACTGAAGGAATTCCAGCTTGATTCCGTGACTTACCGTCTGCTCAGAGGTGACCTGTGCCTGACATCCAAGGCCATGTCCAAACCTGAGTTAATGTACACGCTTCACCTCAAGACCTCTACATCCATCAGAACTACAGTGGCAGGAGATTTAAACCTCAACACAGATATTAATAGGATGTGCTGGAGGGACAGATTCTTCATCCAGAGAGTCCCTATGCTGTGGAACAACATCCTGGTACATGTGAGGCTGAGTACCTCACTGGCTTTGTTCAAGTGAGATCTTAATCAATGGATGGGAGATTGCAGGTATGCCCCAGGGATAACCTCAGTATCACTGCTTGTCAGAGGCACAGCAATATAATGGGCAAATTATCCATCAGAGTGAAGGGGCAGACTCCACGGAACTCTGGTCTAGGCTTATAAATGCCCTAGGGCAGATAGCCTAGTATGAACCTGTGAACCTGTGAACATAGGCCTGGGGCAGTTCCTGCTATTAGGACAGTGGTCTGCAGCAAGCTATATAGTAGTAGTCAGTTTTAGCCATTGGTGTTTGACCATAGCTAATGCATGTTGCTTCTTGTTGTGGTAACAACAGGGGTGTGGTTATCCATGCCATTTATTGGTAGCCACCCTCATTTTGTATCTTGTCCCATGTTTTTGCACATGTACATCACTGTATGAGCTGTGACCCTGGTAGTGTCAGGGTGCTGATGTGCTTTGACCCTGTTTTCTATTACAGCACTGATATGTGCATTCCCTATACTGTGTGCATTTACACTGCACACATCTTGCTGTTTATACCTTTGGCATTGGGTAGCATTACATCTAGGTTCCTATCCCTTGTGATAGCTATGAGGTGGGTTTGTGTTTTTGTGGTTTATGATTGGTGAGGGTGGATGTTAGTCATGGTCCTCAGGTGTGCATATGATACATGGTGTTACATTACTTAACACATGGCATTCATGCCTCGGTGGTGCTGCAGGGCTGCCTCTGTCGGATGCACATACTACACTCCCTGCACGTTTGGAAGCAGGTTGTGTCATGTTAGGCATCCCTGTTACTGTATGAGTGAGTCAGGAGCGGTATCAGTCCCAGTGTTCCTACTGACCAAGCATATGTGCTATGCGTTGCCTCTTTGCTGGCCAGGGCATACTGGGCACGCCTCCTTCTGCCTACTGGGACAAGGTCAGGTTGTTCCTCCTCCAAGTCACCCCTGCCTGTGGTGGCCTTGGCAATGGTGGGGGGATGTTTGGCCCAGCCCTGTGCTGGTCCTGCTGCAGCTGTTTCCGCAGGATCATATTATGTAGCATAGCACATATCATGATCATTTGGGTACATGTAGTTGGTGTGTACTGCAAAGCTCCACCAGACGTGTCCAGACACCGGAACCGTGACTTGAGCAGCCCAAACACACGCTCTATGATATTACGTGTTTGTGGGTGTGCCTCATTATGGCGTTCCTGTTCGGGTGTGTGTGCATTTCTGATGGGTGTCATCAGCCACGGCTCAAGTGCATAACCAGCATGCCCACTAGGTGTCCGTGTGGGAAGTCCCCATTGGCAAATGATTGGTACAGCTGCGTCAGATGCCAGATGTGGGAATCGTGGTAGCTCCCAGGGCAGCCAGCACACACATTCATTATTATGCCCTGGGCATCACACACGACCTGGCAGTTGATGGAGGGGTATCCCTTGCGGTTAATGTAGACTCTACCCCGCTCACCGGCTGGTGCCTTGATGCGTATGGCAGCAGTCTATTGCACCCAGCACCTCAGGGTATCCCGCTATTTGCTGGAAGAGACGCATATTGCTGGCCACAACTTCACGGTCATTAGGGACATATATATGATCACTGACATGTGGTGACATGGCATCCAGGAACTGGTGCAGTACCCTGGAGGCTGATGCCTGTGATATCCCCATCATAGCGCCAGTTGGTCTCTGGAAGGTACCTGTTGCTAGTATTCTTAGGCCAACACATACCTTGGTTTCCACTGGGATGGGTTCCCCTCTGTTGGTTCTGTGTGTGAGGTGTGGCCTGCACAGCTCAACAATCTGCTGCAGGAGCTCTCTGTCCACTCTATAGCCTACTATCTCCAGCTCATGTAACCCATGGTAGGTGACCCTGGGCCTGTATACTCTTCTCCTTTTCCTCACTCTGGGTTGTCTGTCAGCATCTGCATTATCACCACCCTCAGCAATTCGCCTATGTCTGATTATAACAGCTATGGCAGCCCCTAGCATTTCTGCTCTGAGTTCAGCTTTTTTTCATTTTTCAATTCTGATAGCTTAGTTTCTGGCAGTATCTCTTGTGAGAAACAGCCTGCACTGCTCTCTGTTGTGTTTTAAGTGCTGGGTTGGGTTTCTAGTCTGCCTGTGTAACTGCCTGCTTCCAATTATTTCCACCAATTAACTCCAGCAGTATTCCCTGGCAGTTTCCCTGTATTTTGGTTGTTTCCTGCTTCCTCTCTGTTTCCTGAGGGGGAGCAATGTGCACACCAGCTTAAACACGCACAGTCACTTAAACGCGTACACATCTCTACACGGCGTTCCACGCGCGCACACATCCTTACACGGTGTAAGCTAGGCTGATTCATGCTAAAACGCGCGGACACTGCCTTACACACGTGCACGCCCGCGCAAACCGTTGTAAACAGTTTGCAACACGCTCCCACATGTGGAACCTGCCTTACACGCGCGCGCATGCACGTATATCAAGAAACTTAGAGTGTAGGGATAGCGTATGCCCTCAATTTCTTGACTTTCCTAGTGTTCTGTTGGGACACACCTCCCTCCCTGAATTCTGTCTGTCATCTTTCACCTTACGTTGCCCTCCAATCTGGTACATTTCTTTCTATCCTTCCCCCCCATGATGTCACCTACCTCTTACTCTGTTCCTCCCCCTTCTCTAACTCTTACACTACTCAGAAAGTGCTCATTACCTATGTGGCAGTGTGATTCAGTATTGTAACCCTCATTTACATAGGATTGCCTAGTAATGCTTAGTTACATATCTTACACGGAGCTTCCCCCCCTTAACAACCACTAAACGTAGGCCATATTGTTTTTGCTCTGCAAGTCCCTCCATTGACATTTCATGTAATACATAAATCCCACAATTGTGGGCTTATAGGCTTCGGTTTTCAGTTTTAGGTAGCGCACTCGTTTGCTCGGTGTGCGCTGCAGTTAAACACATAAATCCGTGAAAAAAAAGTTATATAACTTTTTGCAACACTTTCATGCCAATGGCCACATATTTGGCCATTGGCATGCTTACTGTAACAAATGCACCCTTTATTTGGAGCTGACATAGCTCCGTTTTAATTTTGCAGAAATGTACTCAGTTGTCAGCTGAGTACATTTCTGCAACACGTCCGTTACACGGACTGGTTTGAGCCGTGGATCGCTCACATACCTCATTTGCATATCTTGGAGCTGCAAATGAGGTATTGAGCATTTCCACGCCCACTCCGTGTAAGAGACGTGTTAGCTGTCTCTTACACGGAGATTTGGGCTGTTGCTGAATCAGGAGGCTTACACGGAGGCTTACACTACTCTTAAACTCCATGTAAGCCTTCCTGAATCTGGCCCATTGTCTAAGTTTGGTAAGCAATTTCTGTCTTAAACAGTGTCACTATATAATAGCAATAATCTGCAGCTGTGTGAGGGAATTTTATTTAATTATTTATTTATCTATTGACATTTGTTAACCAGGTTAGTCCAGCTGAGCCTTGGGCCCATTTGTAGTGGAGACCAGAGGAGAAAAGCTCCAGAAATAATACAAGTAATTATGGTATTTACAAAATATTAAAGTAGGGTCACAGAAATATAGTACAAGTCAAAAATTTGTACACAGCAGTACAATGCAAAGGTAAAATAACAGTTAACAAGTACAATCTCCAAAATTTGAGAACAACAGTATATAGCATAAGCCAAATAACAATTAAAAAGTTTAGAGAATATTACACAAAGGATTAAAGTATGAATACAGTTTGCTAGAGCAAGTACAAGGAGGAGAAAGAGTTGATAGGGAAAAGCAGATATGATGAGAAGAGAGGAGACTATTTCAAGTGGGGGTTTGACAAGGGCATGACCAAGTCTTCATGCTGAATGCTTCTTATGATGAGAAGAAGTGAATTCCAAGCATGAGCTACAGAGTATTTGTAAAGGGTCTTACCAATGTTTTTGTTGGGTTTGTATAACTGAAGTATGTGTTTACTGGCAGTATGGATGTGATGAGGGGGGTTATAGACAGAGACTAAATTGGAGGTGAAGGGACAGGATGAGGGTTCATATAGCATAGTGTGCACAATATGTAGCTGGGGTACAAGTAGCTGTTTGGAGAATTCTGGCCATTGGAGTGACTTAACAGCAAGACAGTGGTGAGATCTGTAAGAAAGTTTGGCGGTAAATCTGGCAGTTTTGTTATAAGTTTGCTCTAGTTTAGTGATAATAAATGTTTGAATATGAGTAAGGACAGGGGCAGCATAAAGAAGACAGGATAGGAGTAGGGCCTGAGTGAGGGAGGGTTTGGAGGAGGGTGACAGAAATTTTTGATTACAAAAGAGAAGTCCAAGTTTCTGGTGGGTATTTTTTATACTTTGTTGAATGTGAATACTAAATTCTAATTCATCTTCAATGATAACTCCAAGTAGTTTAGTATGGGGTTCAGGTTGAATAATGGAGTTGTTGAGAGAGGATATAGAGGAAGAGGCTTTCTGCTTGGCAGGTGCTTTAGGGAGGAAGAAGTGGAGTTTGTTTGTAATGTTTTTTTTTTTTTTTGGGATTTAATATGAGTTGGTTATCAGAGAGCCAGGTTTCAACAGAGGAAAAGGTTTGTTGAGTGAGAGCTAGTAGATCAGGAATGTTGTGGGCAGAGGTAATGAAGGTGGAGTCGTCAGTGTACTGTAGAAGTATAGAGAGGTTAGTAATAGAGTGAAGTTTATTAGTGAATATATTAAACAAGAGGGGGCCCAGAACTGGGAGGAATGGAGAGAGGACAGTTTTCCAGTGGACAGATTGTTGCCTGCTGAAGAGATAGCTAGAAACCCAGTTGGTGGAGGAGGTAAAGAGATGTAGGCTTGAGAGTTTAGTTAGAAGTTTAGAAAGAGAGTCAGTAAAACAGGTCTTTGAAAGATCAAGGAAACAATTTTAGGATTTAAAAAAAAAGTATTATAAGATTTAACCTCACACAGTCATGGATTATTGCTTAATAATCACTCTCAGTCATGCATGTTTACCCACTGTTGGTATTATCAACACACCTGGACATTGAGTTTTTGTGAAGTTGCTCCCCTGACCTAACCATCAGCAATTTTTGCTACATTATAAACAACAATCTCACTGAAAAGATAAACTGAAATAAAATCATCTCTCTCTCTCTCTATAATATATATATATATATATATATATATATATATATATATATATATATATAAAATATGTACCAAAAAGTTAAGAATGCACAAGTAGTTTGTACTATAGTAGAGACAAGGTGTAACAAAGGATGAAAAGGGGATGTGCACAACAGTAGAAAAAGGAGAGAAAACTGCAAAAGAAAAGGCACTTCAAGCCAGAGACAAATAAATAATATATAAGTGCACAGTTCGGTGATAATAGGGAAGAGCAAAAGAGTGATAATACATTAATGCAATGCTTAGTAGCATTATTTTAGTATATTCGGGATGTATTATTTGCAGACAACCTCAAAGCCCTATTCCTGTATTCCATTTCTTACAACTTGTTGAGGGCAGATCTGTGTTTGGCATTCAAGGCATCATCAGTCCCAACTCTCATGGACTTCCTTTATATCTGCATAAGAAACATCACAAGAACTACCTGTTCTAAAGACTTAAACCTTGCCTGTGATATAAATATGACCTGTTGGGAGAGCCAGGTATGTTGCACAGAGTCTCCCCCTTCTCTGGAACAGACTACCCATCCATGTGAAACAGAGTTCTCCCTAACCCAATTCAAGTGTAACTTGGACAATCAGATGGGGAACAGGAAATTCACCCTTAATTTGGTACCTATGTCTCTAATGGACACAGGCAGCCTATAAATAGTTCCTTTCCCAGGCACCTTCCTATAAATGTTTCATCTTCCAAACTCCTGATTAACTGAATCAGTCCAAAGAAGTCACAGTTGGTGATTAAAGCACTCACTGTTTAATGTGTTCTTGTATTAAACATCTTTTTTGGGAATCCAATACGTTCTTTTATTTATATATGTTTTTCTACAGTAATTTAAGCTTGACATAGAAGAAGTCAAACAATTACGCAGATGCTAATGATAGAAATTAATCATGTATGCAGAAATTTCTAGGAATGTTGTAATGTTTTTTTTTTCAGTTGTCTTAATATGCCTGAGATAACTTCATCTCCAAGAAAGCTGCTAGATTTAGATGCAATTTGGAAATACAATTGCAAAGAAAAGAGTTTTGGAATACTTTAAAAAAAACTATTTAGAGGCAAATGATGCACTATAATGTGAATAAGCAGGTTATGTTTCAAGTAGCTACCGGTCAGTATGATAATTGAGATGTTATCCTTTAGGATAATAGATGAGCTGCATATCAATTTAAATTATTTATCGAAGTAAAAAAGAAATATGTTCAGAAATACTAAAGAAATGTTAACAATCATTTATGAAAGTGAGAAGTTCCATGAGTATGTCTGTGGTAAACAAGTTCTTGTAGAGACAGAACATTAAGGTTAATGATTGTAAAAGGTATTCAGAAAAGCTAGGAATGAATATGAGTTTTTGTTCTGAAGCCATACATTGTTTACAACCTATAGATTGAGCCAAATCTGATTAAGAGGGCACAGAGAGAAAAAATAAAATAAAAAGAAACATTTATAATAAAAACTAACCTCTAGTATGTGTCTCTACCCATTGTTTTTATACATCAAAATACAAAAGGTTATCAAAAATATTTGCATATGCTATTGACTGATGAGTTACTGATCAAGATTCTTCTGGAATCACCACTATCTGTATTCTGGAAAGGTCAAAGTATTGAGTATAGAAATGTAAATAGCAATTTTGTCATGAAAAGGGCTGGGAAGATAAGTTACCAAGAGATAATTTTAGTTATGAACTTTGTGGGGATTGCAATTATTTGCAACAAGAGTGGGTAGTAAATGGATTCAAATTTATTTTGTAGCAGCAATTCTGAAAGAATAATACATTTTTTTGTCCTTGTCCAAAGTTTTCTATCAGACAAATGGAACATGCTGTTAAAAAATAATATTGGAACATGTAGGTGATATATGAATATATATAGGAAGATGCAAAGTCTTATAATGAGAGATTTTACAGAATGTAAATCTACTATGGATCAGTTAAAATTTGTGTTTTTGTTAAAATATTTCCCTGTTTAAGTGAAGATATAACACATGGATTATTTTTATTGAACGTAAGTTATATGATTTAAAATATCAGACATACCAGCCATGGGTTTAAATGTGGAAATAGATTGACAGGTTTATGTAGTAGTGTGGATGGAAATTCAAGCTTTCCAACATTTAATTACATCCCAGGCTGGAACCATTGTCTACCTAGGGAGTATGACATGACATATGACTTTATACAGTATATGCTAGAGGCAAATAAACGTGGAGGTATTCAGAGATCACCAAAAAATCACTATTACCAATGTATTATGTTAAAATAGTTTAAAGCAGTTTGAAGTGAAGATGTTGTCATACCTATCTGTTTGTAGTGCAGGTCCTTCCTTTGCCAGCAGAAGGAAATTGTCTTCCATTTAACTAGTTTACAAGTTCAAGAAAGGGTTCCCTGTGCAGGATCTATTTATGTGGGCCTGCAGAGGTTTTGCAACTGAATTTTCCTCCAAGGGAATTTAAGTTGCAGTCAGCTGAATACATTTCATTGCCTGACCTTAGGTCTGCTTGACCAGCATACATTGGTAATAAAAGTGTTTCCACTTATTTGTTGATGTACTTCATTACTGCGGCATTGTTTAAGATTATTCTCAGATTCCATGCCATGCAGTCTGTTTTCAGGATTCCAAAGAATACAGGATTGGTAGAATTTCCTGTAGATTTAATTTTTCTGCTTTCCATGGGATTCCAGATGTCTTGTACTTTGAGGCTTGGAATGTGAGCTCCCCAGGCATGATCTAAGGCATCTGTGGTGAGGGTCTAATTGAGGGAGAGGGGCATGATAGGCATACACATGTCCTTGTGAATTGGGTTAACCCACCAGTCCAAGTAATTCCTGATACATGGTAAACCCAAAATTGTTGTCCCCACAGGCTGTCATTGCTGGTGCCAGTTCTCTGTGAAGCGCTGTATTCTCACATGAAGTCTGACTAATGGGCCTGACAGGATAATGGAAGTCATGCATCCTAAAATGCTGAGAGTCTGTTTTATGGGCCACTGAACCCTGGCTGCCATATTCTGAATGAATGTAGTCAAGAGATTTTACTTTCTCCAGGGCACAAGTTTGACTTTATGATGAACCCCAATCTGAATAACTGTAGGGTGTAATTTGTGTAGATTTACCTGTATCTAAGGATCAAGTCTCGATGAGACTGTCATTCAGGTAGAGTAGAGGCAAATATCGATATCATTGGTCCAGCTATGTACTATCACTGGGTTCAGGTGTTTAATGAATTCCCTGGGTATGGTTGCTGGATAAAAGGCTAATAATATAAACTGAACTGACCAACTTGTCTTTTTAATATTATTTACAATCTCAGTTGTATTATTTAACTTCCATTATTACATTAAATCATGGCTAAGCTTCAAGAGATTTCTTCAAATTATGTCTGATTTCCATTTCCTAGGAATTACTTTTCCGGCAACTGTTAGAAGACTCCAAAGATTGTATACCGCTTACTAGTTATAACAGCTTGAACATTTGTTAAAATTATTACTCTTTAAGTATACAATTATCCAACCATGGTCCTTTAAAAAGTTAGACATTTTTCCAAAAATCACCATCTTTCTCACTACCCATGAACTTATGTATGCAGGCTGCCTTAACTATCGTATTCTGTTTAAGTATAACTGTGTTTGTTTCTGATTTCTGTAAGTAGGCAGGATCAAGATTAGAAAAAAAAATGCTTTATCTACATACGATGTCTGATTTGAAAGAGTGTTGTCTGAGGAAGTGTCATTAGCACCTCTGATAATATAGGTAGAGTTTTAAATAACAGCTTCTCAGACAGTGGAGGGCACTTTTGTTAGATGTCAAGTCTGAACAGAAAGGTGGATTGTAGGAAGGTAACATTTGAGGGCACAGTTATCCATTTAGCTTTGTTCAAGAACCAGGCAAGGCCAAAAACTGTGATATCAGATTGACAAGGAATATAATCTGGCATATTATTTTACTGATTTTTGAATTCTCTTTTATTTTTTATTTTTTTAATGGGGTTAAAGGCATCTATGGAAAGGGTGACTAATTTTGGAGAAGAATAGTTTTGGACAAACAAATTCTAGATTTTGGTAAGAGCAGGTTGCTAATTTACTAACAGAGCTGAGGTATGGGAGGACCTTATTTGCCATAAATTCTGCAAGGGATAAAAGTACAGTCTAAGTCAAACTACATCTATGAAATTGAGTTAGTGAAGGATCAGTGAATCTGAATTGATTTGGGTGTTGTAGGTTTTTTGTTTTGTGAATGTGTGTGTGTGTGTGTGTGTGTGTGTGTGTGTGTGTGTGTGTGTGTGTGTGTGTGTGTGTGTGTGTGTGTGTGTGTGTGTGTTTTGTTTATCCCAACTAATACACAAATAGTTATTATGCTGGAGCATTTTCCACAGTCTGAGCCCTAGCCCTTGAACAGAGAAAATAAAGATGACACACATCTTACGTCTCCCTTTTCAGAAGCAACAATAAAGTCATTGTGCAGCTTTTTAAACCTCTTGGATAAGTAGCACTGAAATAGAGATGCAGGACAAAAATAATTTAGGAGTTTTCTGATGTTCTTGCTGAAGGTTACAGTAGTGATTTCTATTGTCTAATTTTATATTGTGCTTGGTAATGTTTCTGAGGGTCCTAACGTGATGGCAATTAACTGAATTTATTGGGGGTGCCATGCTTCCTGTTCGTTATCTCTTAGTCTCAAAGAGATAGGTTTGAATTTATTTTTTTCATTCAAACAAGGGGGCATGACTGTTTGGTATGTGAACTCTAGGGTGCCATCATTTAATAGGAGTATTTTGAAAACAGATGAGTTGTATTGCTTTAATGTAGAGATGAATGGATACATGTTGAAGTTAGCTTGCAATCTAAGTTGTAATTGTAGTGGTGTTGTTTGGCAGGGTAGGTGAATATTAGTTTGCAAAGCTGGATAAATTATCACGTTCAGTTTTCTATAGAGTACTTGTGAAAGAGATGCTAATGGGATGTAAGGTAAGTATCCAATCTAGGATAGCTGTGTTGGCAGAGAGTTTATTGTATCTAGATACTGTATTAATAGTTGTGTAAAACTGCAGTATTAGCATTGTGAGTGTTGGATATAATTTGAGACCAGTCAATATTTAAGTTTACTAGACTTAAGCTTTTGAGTGGTATGTTGAAGGAGGTTCAGGATAGTATGTCTTTGATGGTAACAACTTTATTTCCAGTGGTATTGCATATATAAACAATGCACAAGTACTGAGTGTTTAGTTTGAAAAAGGAAATAAAAATGCCCGCGTTGCTAAATTCGGGAGTACTGTGGCAATATATGGAGTGAGGAGTGAGGCTGTTGCTGGAGTTGGAGTAGAAGAGTATATAGTAAGCTGTTAGTAAGCAGTTAGCTGAGAAAGTACAAGGAGAGAAACTACTTGGAGTAAGTAGGTCAGCAGTGAGGAGATAGTATTTAGGCAGTTGTGAATATGTTGTGAGAAGTTATGTGTTGCATTAAAATTGTTTAGAAAATAGGGTGGCTGTAGTTAAGTAGTAAGTTAGCTCTGTAAGAGGAATAGTTGTAGGTAGATAGTGAAGAGTTGTGTTGTAATTTTTTCAGAATAGGATATAATGTTCTATATTGCTCCGGAGGGTAAAGATGGGTAGGGGAAATAAGAAAAGTGGGAATTAGGAAAGATTAGCGAAATGAGGTTATAAGAAGTGATGTAAGAAAGTGTCAGAAGGTAAACTGATATGACAGGGTGAAGGATGCATGAGGTGGAGTGTTACAAGTGGTTAGAATGACCAGAGGTGGAGCATGGAGAGTAAAACATAAAGAAGGAGGCGTGGGTGGGAATTGTGGGTAGGGTGGGGGAAAGAAAAGAGCCCAAGCCTAGTGTGGGTGAACAAAGTGTGGACTACTCCCCCAGACATGCATGTGTGTAAAAAAGAAGACCAGAAAACCAAACTCAGTCTTTGAATCTGAGTGCATTTACAATTTTAAAACAAATGTTGTAGGAAGAGTGGCTAATACAGAGGTCAGTGTACATCACTCTGTGCATTGTACTCTGGAAAATCAGGGGAGAAATTAAAACTGGGTAGGAAATGATGGCATTTCCACACTCAACAAAATATAAAAGGATTACTATATATGTACAGTGAAGAGATTAAAAGGTAAAATCGTTCCTCCAGCCAGGTCATTGTTTATAATCAGTACACAGGTAATAAAGACAATCAATAATTATTTTTGTGGAATAGCTCAGTTTTCAGGAGTTTGCTGTAAGGCTGCACTGTTAAGTTTACTTTTAAGTCTTCTTTAGTATATAGGTGGCTAAAAGATGTAGACAACAGTGCTGACCACAAGACCACAAGTCATTCAGTTCTTAACCTGGAGATGGCATTTTGAAATCAGAGAATGAATGCATGTAATATTCCTAGTGGAACTTGCTGACTAGAGAGACATAGAAAAGTGAAGGAAGAGCAGTAAGTAGATGTGAACACAGCAATAGCAGAAAAATGCAGGCCAGCATGCATTCTGTATATTATGGGCACTGCATAGTCTGTGACTCCTCTGAATATCTACCTGCACTGTAATAACTATAGAATACTTGGAAGCCCCGAGGGGTCAAGAGGCTGCACTCTGAAAAAACAAGAAAAAAATACCATTTGCAGTAGCAAGTAAAATGAAATATTGACTGGAAAATTGCTTACTATCACTGACTAATTCAGTAGAAGCTTAAATGTTAATCTGGCAGTTGGATAATGACGTTTCACACACAATCGCATTCACTTTTAAGTATAATTAGCAGTGCAGGATGCAAACGGAGTGTGTGCTAACTGGCTAATTTAAATTCCAACAAAAGCAAGTTTTGTTCACAAAAATAGATTAGGGAAATACTTATTTCCCATGATAACTACATGCCTAGAGGAAGCCTAGAGTGATTATAAGGCTGTTCTCTAGGATAACAGTTAACAAACCATCTAAATTAGGCAAAGAAAGAAAACTAATGATTATAATATTGCTTACTATCACTGCTTAGATTTCTAGAAGCTTAACCACTAATTTGGCATCCGGATACCATATAAATGACATACCACCACATACACTTTGAAGTATACTAGCAGTGGTCGATGCACAGAATGCACTCTCATTGGCTAGATTCAATTTCAGCAATAACAAGTTAAGTTCTCAAAGCATAATAGGAAACATACTTTGTCCAGTACTATCTGTATAAAGTCTAGTACTAAAGCATGCACTTGCAGTGACATGTTTTTTAACATTCGAATGTGCAGATTGTAGACAGTAAATTGCTTCTTGATGTATGTATTACAATGCTAGCTGATGTCAAAGTCTTCATTATGCTATTGTTCTACAGATGGCAAAGAAAACAGTCCTTGATGCAACACTAAAAGCAATGCTATGTGTATACCAGTTAACAGAGGATGACCAATGGCTGGAGAGGATAGCAGGATGCTAGCACACTGATTCAGACTGCTGTACCATTCATAGTGTGCCAGCAATAGTTGTGGGACACTGTAAGACTACAGTGGGAAAGGGGTGAAGGGATGAGAATGGTCTGGTGGCCAGAAAATTCTCATTTTCCCAAGAGTGCATGCATGTACAAAGGAATACCAGAAAAAGCAATCTGTGAATCTGAATGGAACAGCCCTACATAAGCTAGGCCAATTTCAAGACAGGGAAAGAAAGTTGCACTGCTTTTAAAGACTCTGACACAGCAAACAAACAAAGAAAACTGGTGTAGGAAAATTTGTCAACACAGAAATGGCTATGGCTCACTCTGTGTTTTAATGGAATAGTTAAATTTTTAAGGGTTTACTGTTAGGTCATTTAGAGGTAACCAAACCTTTAAGTGCTTTTAGGTATACAGGTGGCCAGAGGAGGCAGACGTTAGTGCTTACTGTCAGTTATTCAGATTCTTAACCCTGGGATGGCTATTTGCAATCAGGGATGAACACATGTAGTGTTCATGGTGGAAATTGCTGATTTCACATCTTTTTGGGTGTACAGGTGGCTAAAGGAGGTAGACAGTGCTGGCCAGCAGTCATTAAGTTTTTAGACCTGACATAGCCTTTTCGTGGAAGAAAGAATTGTTAGAATACTGGGGATTTCCTCTGTTCATATGATGTTGTGATTTTGAATTTGGTATATATAAACTCTGGAGATGTGGTAGTGAAACGCCTTGCATTGAGGGGTGAAGGTGGCCATGCCTACCTACAAAAATGTTTTATTTTACTGTGATTTATTTATTTTTTAACCTACAAATGCTATCTGCATTCAGGAGTTTTCAATCATTTGCGATTGCTTGTGTGTGAAGTGAACACAGATAACTTGTATAATTGTTAGGGATCCTATGATTATGCTACGTGTTTTTTTTGAGTTGCATACTATGAGGCTATATGCTATACTGAACCCTATTCATTTAACAAAGATCAGAAAATCTTCATTTCAAGTACTACCATGGGGCCCACAAGGGTACAAGTCCTAGCTCTCTCACATCAGTCAGGTTTTCATGTCAGTCATGTTTTAGTGAATCATTTTTGACACACTGAAACAACATGAAAAGCAGATCCACCAACTGAAGGAGAACTACATACACACACACATATATGTGTGTGTGTGTGTGTGTGTGTGTGTGTGTGTGTGTGTGTGTGTGTGTGTGTGTGTGTGTGTGTGTGTGTGTGTGTCTGCGTGTGCTTCGTATATGGAAACACTGAAATGTGGATATGATCTATGTCCTACAGTAAATATCGCCTAGATTATTAGTACATATGTTTTCAGGTCTACACTGACAGTGATATTTTTTCTTAATATCCTGTTTTATTTATTTATTTTTTTTAATACTATTTTTTATTCTTACTATTTAAATGATGTACCTCATTTTATTTATTCTTCTTCCATGGAATTAGTACCCTGTGAAGGGGGCAGTGGTGATGCAACATTATGGCTATGGTATAATAAAAATATTTTATGGAAATAACATAATAAAAATGGACTAAAAGTATATTTATACTATAGTTACCATTAAACATGATATCAAACAAAATGAAATGACTAGCTGACAGACTGTAGCACTAGCTCAGAGTATTTCTGGCTGAGATACCAGCAACTGTTAGGTGCCACAGCCCATGATACAAAGATTGGTTCTGTTTTACAAAGTTGTGCCCATGGATGATTATTGATTGATTGATTGATTGATTGATTGATTGATTGATTGATTGATTGGCATTTGAATATTAGAAGTCCCTCTGGGTAGAAGCCAATTTTCAGTGAAGGGCTTGAGAGAAAAGCTCCAAATTATTACAAAACATTTTAAAAACAATAATTTTGCAATTTTCAAAAATATCTACAGTTTAAATAATTATAACACATTAGACATAAAATAAAAACATTGGTTAGGAATCAATACAAAGTAATTGACAATTATTTAATATTTAGAGAATTTTCAGACAGTTTGTAGAGAAATTAACAGGAAGCTAGTTTAATACAAATATTAATTGCAATATGAAATGATGGAAAAAAAAGTCTTCTGTTGAATTTAGGGTGAAAGTCAGGGAAGAGAATTAAATGGCAGTAAGGAAGTACATGAAGAAGGGAGAGTAAAGAGGTATAAGGAATGAAAAGGTGCAATCTATATGTCAACATTGTCATTACTGGGACCCTAGTCCAGAAAAGAGGAAATGGCCTCCTTCAAGGTTCAAGAGGAATCCAGTTGTCACCACAGATATGCCAGTTAGAATTTAATGTAAAGATGCAGAATGTTACATATTTTGGGGATATGAAAAATGTTTGTATAAAGTACATTCCAGGCAGAATAAATGTAGGGAAAACTGAAGAGACAGATTACCAATGATTAGCTCTGATGCATGAATGCACTCATGTCTCAGGGTGGTGTAGGTGGGTCATGCGAAAAGAAAATAAGATTCTGCGCTGCGATTCTGGTAGAGGAAGTAAATGAAATGTGTTACCTTTTTGCCATGCAGCTTGCTGATAGGTACACAGCTATATTACCGTGTGATTCTGCAGACATTATAAAAGTTTTAAAATAAGATATCCTTCACTGCAAGAAAGAACAAAAATGAATAACAACAAATATAAAAATAATGACAGATAACGATCTGGTATATACATCAATAAAACAATTAAATGAAATATCTAAATGTACACCTTTTTTTTTTAAGTTAACCTGAATCTAGCCAGGTTAGGTTAAACTCAATGGGCATGATTCTGAGACATAGTTTGCACAGCATAAAGCCAGTATACAGAGTAATTTAAGTAAACTTTTTCTACTTTCCACAAACAATTGAGTTGCATGGTTGTAAAAACGACATGATGCTGTGAACCTGATAATGAGGTCATCCCTGATACATATGAATATGATCAACGTTGTGTGAATAAAAGAAGGAATGTATTTCAGTAAAGCATTTCAAAAACAGCAATTCCACACACCACATTAGTCGGCTAAAAATGTGATACAATGCAGTTATAGAAATGCAATAACAAAAGAGAAACTGATGCATTGCCATAAAAAGAATAGCTGTCTGCCAAGTCACCTTGCTTCTAACATAGGATCATAATTTCATAGGAAAAAAAGGTAACTGAGTCACAAGGCAGTTTACTCCTTAACAACACCCACTCTTGTGCTGATCACCCCATTCTCAAGATGGGCCAAACAGGCCAGTTCCTGAGTAAATTTATGGGTACCCATTCAGTCATCTAGGTTTACTTTGAAGGATGCTAGGTGTTATACTGTTTAACTTTCGAGGGGAGTTTACTTCAAAGTTTTGGTAGACATTGGGTAATACATTTGTCTCTCCAGAGCATTTTATTTATGTACTGGGAGAGACTTAAATCTGTTCTTCCGTTAACTTTTTAAGTGAATTAGAGTACCATTTAGAAGTAGTCCTTGATTTTAGGTCTTTACCCCGTCCATTATTTCTGGCTTTTTCTACAATTCTTTAGCAAATTATTGATGAGGTATGCAACAACAAGCCAGCAAGTTTTTGGTTGAATGGATACCACTGTGGTGTAGGTGTTCTTTCCACCCCACCCCCCCTTAAGGGTAAAAGCTGTAGTTAATTATGTCTAATGAAGAGTAAAGTTTCCCAATAACTTGTTTATCACTTCTGGCATACCTGCTAATTCCTAATGGCAACTGCATACCTGGTTTGCCTGTCTACACTATACTGGATATGTGGAAAATTGTCAAAGGACTGACAATTGCACGTATCAATGCGAAAAAGCATAGAAAAATAATTCATGGTAAGATCTTGCTGTATTAGGCAGGCCCAGGCCTCCTTGTCTTCTCAGAAAGTTGGCTGACAGACTTACAGTTCTATCACCTTTCCCTGTGATGTCATGCTTATGTAAAAGTGCAGGATGTGAACTATGACCAAATCCCATCAACTATCCACTGCAGCCATTGTAGCCCACATTAAATAATGAAACTAAACTGTTTCCATGCTGTCGGTATTAACATTCTGCAAGGAAAAAATTCTATCCCTTGAGAAAGTCATGAATTGAATGATGAATCTGGGCATCTTGGGGCAATGTAGAAATTGTCTCATGTACACAGACAACCCTCTCCTCCTACCACCCAACACTACAACCTATGAGAGATGTACTTATCTAGCCAAACTGGAGGTAAAGCTCTCTCCAATCAAGACTGAACTTGACAGTCAAGAGGAGAAGGTAAACACTTGCACCACACCGCACTCATCACATAGTCTCACTAAATCTACACCACCAAAATCCACACACAGAAACACAAAAACATTCACGGATGCTCTCAATAATAATCTGCTCAAGCAACAGAGACCTCCAAAGCAGAAATGCAAGCAATCTCCACTCCCCAACACAACCTAAATGAGACATAGCCCACAGACTCAGTGTGCCACTCAACCTCAGCCATTCAGGCAAAACAACATACTCAACACACTAGTCATAGGCGACTCTATAGTCAGGCACACTGATGTCCCACTCATCAGGCTAAACAAGGAGAAGGTTACTGTCAGCTGCCTGTTGGGTGCCAGGATCCACCACATAACCCACGCACTCAGGTCACTCCACAACAAGTACAAATAAGACTCTGTCATTGTCCATGTTGGTGTGAACAACCTGAGATGTACCTCCCTGGACTATATGAAAAGAGACATGGAAGAGCTCTCCGATCTTGTAGCCCAGGCAGGTATGACACTAGCCCTGAGTAGAATTCTGCCATCACCCAGAATGATGCCGCAGTACAAGGACAAAATGATTGACTTCAACAATTGGCTAAGCTTCTGGTGCCATTCTAAAGGGATCCAGTATCTGTCTGCCTGGGATGACATGATCGACAGACCACGATGATTTGCCAGAGATGGCCTGCACCTGTCACCCCTGGGATTACAGATACTGGCTAAGGTTCTTGCCGCCCCTATAGTGCCTTTTTTAGGCAAGGTTCAAATGACAAATTCACCACCATAACAGGAACATGTAAGCAAAAACTGAGGGCGATGCTACTCAATGCTAGAAGTCTAAATCTCAAAATGCACTCACTTGAGGCACTCCTTAAAATGGAGAACATCGATATCTCTGCAGTGACTGAGACCTGGTTGAAGGCTCCAGAGAGCGCCCCTGCAATACCAGGCTATAACTCATACCACACTTTTCGGCCATGTAACCTGGACCGAAACACCAATGGCGGAGGTGTGTCCATATTCATTAAGGATATCCACACCTCCAGGCTAGTTGCTCAGCATAATGCAGCCAAGGTTATCCAAGTGCAACTAACTCTGGGCAAAACTGCAATCCAAATTGTAGCTTGCTACAGATCACCCACCATGCCCCAGGATTCCCACTCCTCTTTTCTTGATGTACTGGAAAATATTAGGGTTCAAACAAACACTCCAATAATGGGTGATTTCAACTACACCACCATTAACTGGGAAAACTACTCATGTACCAACTCCTTCGCTCAACACTTTCTGGAATTCATAAACTCCAATGACCTGGATCAACTTATCCACACCCCCACTAGGGGCAACAATATCCTAGATCTAGTCATTACCAATATGAGTGACCAGTGTTCCACACCTGAAGTCAACGCCTCACTGGTCCGATCTGCCCATAAGCTAATTACCCTAGATAACCACATCCTGCCTCCATCCCCCATTAAGGAAACCATGGTAAAAAAGCCAACTTCATGCTTCTTAAGACAGAAGTGGTGATCTTCATAACACCCATGCAGATGGACAATACAGTTACGACTACTGAATCCTACACAATTGCACTTTATAAGCACTTACATGAGTGCATGGATTGTGCTATCCCAAACAAAACCAAGACACTATCCTCCAAAAAAAGGAAGCCAATCTGGTGGTCCTGTGCCATAAACAAACTGTACAACAGAAGGAATAAACTCTTGCAAAAGAGAGTAAAATCCCACAAGTGGAAGAGCTCCCTGGTCAGCCTCACTAAGAAGCTGTGATCCCTGATAAAATCCTCCAATGCTAGTTACGAAAACAAAATCACCACTGATTCTAAAGACAACCACAAAGCATTCTTTAGCTATGTCAAGAATCTCAATGGCAACACTCAGATCTGCTCAGAGTTACAGTACAATGGCACTAAATATACAGACCCAACTGATATTGCCAACATCCTGGCAGATAGGTTCAGTGCTAACTTTACCCCCTCTCACCCCCTAAAGATCCCATCTCTATACCGGAAAAATGCAAAATTCCTGTAATCACGGCTGCACAGGTAAAAACCACACTGTCCAAAGCCAAGAACACAGCATTCATGGGACCAGACAACATCCCAGGCTGCATTCTACACGAACTAAAGAATGAACTGGCACCCCAGCTAGGTACCATGTTCAATCATAGCCTCACCTCAGGCTTTGTGCCTGCTAAATGGCGCACAGCAGGGGTTATCCCACTCCGCAAGGGGGAAGCCATCATGGACCCCGGGAACTACCGCCCCATTAGCCTGACAAGCCTGGTCTGCAAGGCCATGGAACGTATCATCATGGAACTTATAAACAAAGACATTGGTAATCTCCAAACTCTGGATCCCACCCAGTTCGGGTTTGTAAAAGGCAGATCATGTCTCCTAAACCTGACAGACTTCTTTGAAGCAGTCACCAAAGCCGTAGACAAGGGTTAGGTGGTTCACACAGCCTATCTAGATCTTGCCAAGGCTTTCAACACTATCCCCACTCTGGAATTATAGATAAACTCACTAAACTAGGTATAAATCCCTATGTCACAAGATGGGTTGCCAAGTGGCTCACTGACAGAACCCACACTGTGAAAGTAGCAGACTCCAAATCCAACTTCAGACCAGTGACAAGTGGAGTACCACAGGGTTCAGTCCTGGGTCGTCTCCTGTTTGGTATCTACTTCTCTGAAGTACAGATTAACACAGAAGGTCTTTGGCTAATGAGGTTCGCAGATGACTGCAAACTAGGAGCCATAATCAAAACTCCTAACGATGTGGATATCCTACAAAAGGGCCTCACTGAGACAGATGCCTGGTGTCAAAGCCATGGCCTCAAGCTCAATGCCAAAAAGTGCATAGTCATCCCCTTTGGTAAAAACTCTGTACCCATGAACTACAACATAGGTGGTAGTATACTTAACCAAAAGTGTGATAAGAGAACTTGGGACACAGGTGGACAGTAGTCTCTCCTTTGATAATCACATCACCACAGTAGACAGGAAATCCTTCTATGTGGCACATCTCATCACAAAAGGTTTCTCATCCAGAAAAAAAGAGGTTATTGTTCCCCTCTACTCATCACTCATTACACCCATTATAGAGTACAACACCCCTTTTGGTATGCACCTCACAAGACATCTACAACAACTGGAAAGGCCGCAGAAATACCTCACAAAGAGGATTACCAGCTTCAAACAGATGCCCTACGCAGACCACCTCAAAAAACTCCAGCTTTACTCCGTTGCATATCGCCTACTCAGAGGTGATCTCTGCCTGACATACAAAGCTATGTCAAACCCAGAGCTGTTGGACATGCTCCACTTAAAGAAATCTCAATCCCTCTGAGCTACAAGCTCTAGGGACCTAAACCTTGTCACCACAATAAATAGAACATGCTGGAGGGATAGATTCCTGTCCCAGAGACTTCCCATACTCTGGAATAAACTACCTATCTATGTCAAACAAAGCTCCTCATTAGCACTCTTCAAGAAAAATCTTGATGACTGGATGGGAAATAGGAAATTCACCCCCGGGGATCACCTCTGTGGCTCTTCTTGACAGTGGCAAGGAAAATAATTTTTTTGGGTGGCAAAAGCCAGGGTACCATTTTGGCTGGGCTTGTATAGGCCCCAGGACCCATAGCCTAGTACCTACCCATGAACCTATGAACCTATGAATTGGCTGATCTCAGACCTCATCTCAAAAGTCACAATCCTCTGAGATTTCAACAGCATCTACTTACTACCTGAATTCATTATGTGTTCATATATACAACTTTATAGTCTCCTAAAACTCTTGCCAGAACTTACTAGAACAGATGAGCACCAGTGGATGGGAAGATGCCTTTGCATCTTTGTTTCTTCACCTAATGACACCTCCCAAAAAGGTTGGTTTGTGCAGCTTTAATAATTTTTCAGTCCTTGCCATATGGAACCCTACACAAATCTAAACACACAAATGTTACTGCTCTTACAATATCCTTAAATGTATTATCACATCCCTGCATCAAATATTAAAAGTGCCAACTGGTCTCCTTTGTACTTTCTTCTGCCAAATGAAGCTATGTTCTACTTCATTCGGCTGCTCCTACCATCATGAATAAATTCACACCTATTCAAAAACAAAACTTGCTTGCTCATCATTGCCAATCTGGATTACAACAAAAATTAAAAAAACACATGGCTAATAGGGAATGCAGGTGGGACACATATCGCAAGCCACATAGTCCTAGTCATCTAAAATATATGGATAATATTATCCTTGCTAGAAAAACAAAAAAATACATTAATTTAACTTAACAGCAAAAGCATCACTCAGGAACTCAACAGATTATCTGATTCACTCTAGTTGATTGTATTCTCCATTACCTTTCTCTGAGCTGAATGATGCCTGAATAGCTGAAAGTCTCCCAAGAACCTCCTAAGATCTATATGAAAACTCTAATTTCATTTCAGCTCACATCATCCTTTTTTCATCCTTAAGAGTACATTCTTCTTCTGGCTGTAATCTTTATACAAAAGTCAAAACAAGGTTCTCAGCCATAGGCAACCTCCCACCACAATTTTATTGTTAATTACTGCTCCTACTACTGCCTACACAGATGCTATACTCACTAACCGCTACATCATAGTAGGCATTAGGCCCCATTATTGGAATAAGTACATTATTATTCCCCTTAACCAATGTAGCCCTTACACTACCTTGAGTAGCTACTGCACAATTAGGTTATATATTCCAATTTCAAAACAAAATTGCAGAATAACTTATTGGACTTCCAAAACGCAACCTGTTATGACATACACACAGTTGCTTCAAACACAGTCATGACACTAATACAGCTCTTCTTGACCTGGATTACTGTATTCTTGGTGAACTTTGCATTAAGAAATTTCTGAGCAGAATATTCTTGGACTAACTGAAACTTGTCAGTCGTGTGTCACAGAGCAATACTGTTCAGACTCTCAAGATCACAAGCTTGTTACTATTAGGGGGCTCACCGGCTACCTTGTGTACAAACCACAAGCAGTGAAAACAGAACTCTGCCAAACCAGCACAACACCCTCCTGCTGCTGCTAGTGACCCACTTCTCTTTACCAGCTGCTTATTCCTACTCATTCTTTCTCCCCCCACCCACACATCCGGCTTAGTGGCTGACCTGCCAACCATCAGTTGGTCCATTTATTCATCTGAACAGGGTGAGCTTAGCTCATTTGTTTCCCAGATAGGGGTGGCAGATATATGGCCAAATGTTTGCTATCCAGATTGAAAACCTAATCAGCTCAATACTGAATCCAGGGTCTGGGTTAAAGAGTAGACAGTAATCAGTTATGCAGGTGAATTAAACTCAACCCCTCCACACCCAGTGATAAAGTGACTTCTGTGTATACCTGTGTGCTGTCTACACTCCTCCAAGGAGGCAGAACTACTGCCCAAGACCTGGTATGGTCACCCACTCCCATGTTAAAGGAAACTATAATGGCCCTATCTCTCCCCACCATATGTTTGCCCATCCTTCCAATACCAGCTCCTACAGATGTCTGAGCAACTAATGAAACTCTGATATCTTGGGTTGCAGCCAGGGTTTTATTTCTGAACACCAATGAAGATGGCTTCACTTTACTATCTTTATGACCAATCTAGTAGACAATATCAGTAATGCCATCAAGTATCCAGAAAGCTCCACATCTGCTGTCTCTGATTGTGTTCCCCAAACCCTCTGTCCTCTTCTGCAGACATACTTTTACACAATCAAAGCAAATTTAAACTGTGTGTGCCTGTAACTAAATATCAGAGATACATGAACCACCCTTTCAACTGCCCAGCCCCAAAGTCATTTCATCCCATTACATTCTCTTTTGGGTAACCCACTCCAATTCAGCTCAATCCATCTTACCTGGACTTCTGCTATGAGTCCCTAAATACGCATCTGCCTCCTAGGTCTCTCTCCTTGATTAAAAAAACTAAAAGTAAACTTTCTTCTGAAAAACAGATTTGGATTTGTTCCATAGAGCAGTTGACATTTAACACCAGATCCAACCATTAATGCAGTATTTGAGCATCAGAAAATCTGAGAGTTCAAGATGTCCTGGGAAAAACTGAAGGACAGGATTGTATTTTATTCACACAGCAGCACTTCATTATATGGTCCTGGCTGCCAGACAACACTATAAGAATAACACAGGAGCTCACACTTCACATGCAGGCTGCAGCACTTGTGCATTTGTACACATACTACAAATTAGCTCACTGTAAGTCATATGCATGCAAAAATCTAATTATGAATGCTATACTAGCTGTGGAGTATTAACAGAAATTAAATTAGATGAGTTTTCCATCAAACATACACCGCCACGGTCATTGCATTAATGCAGCAAAACACATTACAGGCACTAATATACAGAAATGCACACAGATACACAAGGATACCATCTCTCTCTCTCTCTCTCTCTCTCTCTCTCTCTCTCTCACACACACACATACACACACACACACACACACACACACACACACACACACACACACACACACACATTTATTTGTGCTAACTTTGCACCTACATTACATGTCATCATGTAATATTTAGATGTCTAGATTTCCTTAAACCAGGCAAGTATGATTAAGAGCTAGTGCTGGCCCATGTGGCATTGAATGACCATCAGCACTCCACCCAGATGGGTATGCAGCGAGACATGATGGAACTTACTATACATGTGCCAGAGGCAGGAAACATTGCTCTTGAGTAGCATATGCCTTCAACTAGAATAATGCCTAGGTGCTAAGACAAGATGATTGGCTTTAACAGTTGGATAAGTACTTTCTGTCATTTTAAGGGAGGCCAGTATGTGTATCCTGGGATGAAATGGTAGTTAAGACTTTCTTTTTCACCAGGGATGGCTTCCATCTCTCATACAATGCTTCTGCATACTGGCTAAAGCCTTTGTGACCCCTGCAGTAATTTTTTAGACAGAGTGTCAGTACCGTATGTTCTTACATGGCAAACAAACCCAATTTTTTACGGCATCACGGTGGCACTTCTCAGTTTGGAGTCTAAATAGCAATATGGTAGACCTTGAAGCTCAGCTGAAACTTAACTATGTTCATATTTGTGCAGTTTCTGAGATGATTTCAGTGCAATGACAAAACTCTCTCCATACTTGAGTTTAATGCCTATTATCCTCTTGGGTAACCATGAGGTGAGTGTTTATATTCATCACAAACACCATCACTTCACATCAAAATTTCCACCTTCCTAATTTGGCATTCCTGGAGATCCAAATCACCCTTAACAAATCCAGCTGTTACTTCACTGCTAACTATAAAGCCCCATCAATATCCCCAAAGAACTTGAAAACTATCTTAATACAACTGAGGGGTTAAATATCAAATTAATTACCTTCTTGCTAGGGTCCTTAAATTACTCAAGCATTGACAGGCATACTTCTTCTTTTGGCTTTTCCCGGTTAGGGGTCGCCACAGTGGAACTCCGGTCCACTAATGATTGGCAGTAGATTTTTACGGTGCCAAGGTGCCAGCCCGACACCCAACCTTCAACGAAGGCATGCCCATTCATGCATGTCTTTCATACACCACTCGACCATGGAGAGGACATGCAGACTCCACACAGAAGATGGTCCAGCCAAGAATCGAACGGGAGAACCTCTTGTTATGAGGCGACAATGCAACCACTGCACCACCGTGGCATTGACAGGCACACTTACATATGTAAAAATGGATATTTTGATAATTTCCTAGACTTTGTTAATAACTCCATAGTGGAGCAAACTGTAAATCTACCTCCTATAGGCTGTAATATCATTGAGGTCGTACTAACACTCCCCCAGCACAACTTAGTAATATACCTAATATCCAACAGTTATGTGGTAAAACTCTTAAAACTATCTACCACTACCACTACAAACTCAATCAAAATCACCCCAAATCCAAACAAAATCAGAAATTACTACTAAAACTAACTAGACTACTAGAGTACCTCAGAAGAAACACCACTAAAGATGGAGATATCCACCCTAATCCTGGCTCTGTAACTGTAACCAATCCAAACGGCCCATCACCCTCACCAAGGTCATCCAATTCCCTCCAGATTTATCATTTAAATATTAGAAGTATCAATAACAAGGTATCTAACCTACATGCTCTCTTAGCTACTCACCTCCCAGATATAAAACCGGGGACCAAAGATAATGAAATCTTGCCACCCGGATATAATATACATAGGGTTGACCGAATAAAAAGAAAGGGTGGTGGTATTGTTGTGCTCTATAACAGCAATCTAAAAGTTACCCTCAACACTAATCAACCACCCCAAATCTCTAATGCAGAAATACTCGCTTTAAAAATACAGCTAAACAAAGAAAAAAGTATAAATCTAATTACAGTGTATATCCCTCCTGGGAACAATGTGGATACACTGGAAAGCATACTAAACTGGATATCCAACAACTACCCCCAAGAAACTATCATGGGTGATGTCAACATTGATTGGAACCTATGCTCCTCAGAAACCAACCCCATCCACATTAACCTGTATGGGTTTACCCAGATCATAAATACCTCAACCAGAATTGGAAATGCAAACCAAAAAGAAAGTATTTTAGACTGGATCCTAATAAATAGCCAACCACATACATATAAGTCCGGGACCGCACCAAATGACCTAAGCGATCACCTCATCACATACATAATGAAAAATAAAACGGGTCTATCTACTACTCCCATGTACAGGTCAATTAGAAACAAGAAGCAATTCGACCTTACAAAATTTCAAGAAGAACTTAGATCTTGTAATTGGACTACACTAAAGTATCTCCCCCTTGAGGAGGCAGTATCTAAATTTAATACTACCTTCCTAGCCATACTCGATAATCATGCTCCTAAAAGATTAATGAAGACTAAAGCAAACATTGCACCCTGGCTTACAAAGGAAACTAAATCTAAAATTAAAAACAGAAACAAATCCTGGGAAATATGGCGTGCAACCAAATTACCCCAAGACCGCATTCAATTTCAGCAGCAAAGAAATGAAACAAAAAAATCAGTACTAGCTGACAAAAAAAATTATTAATGCCAACTACAAAATAAACACCAAAACAACCCTCAAAAATTTTGGGCAGGTCTTAATAACCTTCTACACCCAGGAAAATCCTCCACTCCTACCCCAGAACTTGTATCTGATAAAACACCAATAGAAGTAGCAAACACCTTTAACTCTTTCTTCACGAGTACTATCCAAACCTTAGCAAACCAACTATCTGCTAACTGCAGTCCTGAGACTGATCATATTCCAGAAACTAGACCCACTTTCAATCTACAACCTGTCCCCACATCTATTATAAGATCCTTACTACAAAAACTTAAACTTACTACCCTCTCCGCTGACCTCCTCCCAGCCGAATACTTACAGAAAGACGCAAATGTCATAGCCTACCCCATATCTATACTTATCAATCGCACCATCCTAGAATCTAACATCCCTACAATTTGGAAAACATCCCACGTTATACCACTTCATAAGGGGGGTAACTTCCACCGAACTATCAAACTATAGACCAATAGCCTTAATGTCCCCTCTGGCCAAAATTATGGAATAATGTATACACACAAACAACATCTTCACTATCTTATCCAGAACAAACTATTGACCAACTCACAACATGGATTTAGACCCAACCACAGTACAACTACTGCCCTACTCTCTTTTACTGATACTATTAATCGAAACCATAATAACAAAATAATATCATCTACTCTCTTTCTGGATCTCTCAAAAGCCTTTGACATGGTTAACCACCAACTACTTCATAATACCCTAAAAACTTTACAGCTTGACAACCCAACTTTAGGCTGGTTCCAAGCTTACCTCTCCGATAGCAAACAAGCTATACTCTGTCACAATCAACTTTCCAATCTCCTACCTAATACCATAGGGGTTCCACAAGGATCCATACTGGGTCCACTTCTTTTTTCAGTCTTTATTAATGACCTACATAAAGCCATCCCTGAGGCAACCTGTATACAATATGCTGATGATTCGACTTTAGTATGCTCGGACACATCTCTGGATAATCTACTAGCCAAAACCCAATCCTGCTTTACAGCTGTTGAAAACTGGCTATCAGGAAGACAGCTGCTTCTTAATCTAAAAAAAAACAGACTGCTTCTTTTTCATCCAACCCAAAAACTTCCTTTTACTGCCTTTAATATACAATCAAACAATGGAACGATTATAACACCTGACCCCCATACTAAACTACTAGGAGTTACCATAGA
Organism: Protopterus annectens; assembly: GCF_019279795.1. Lineage (NCBI taxonomy): Eukaryota > Metazoa > Chordata > Ceratodontiformes > Protopteridae > Protopterus > Protopterus annectens. Next base: position 1,521,828,486 of record NC_056741.1, on the reverse strand, counting down.
CAATAAACTTAGATATGGTATGCATATTAATCTTACTATTAAAACCGTTAACAGGAAACTAGGATCACTATATAGAATCAAAGCCTTTCTAACACCAATGGCAAAAGCAACCATTGCCCGTACACATTTACTATCTACACTTTTATATGCATCCCCAGTGTTCACTAAGCTGAATAAAACCGAGCTAAATAAACTCTCATGTTCGTATAATCACATTGCCAGATTTGCAAATGGTACGCCACATAGAACACACCACTGTAATAACCTAAAAAACCTTGGATGGATAGAACTCCCTAACCTCCTTCAGCAAACACAACTTATCGAGGCATTTAAAATACTTAGCCACCCGGATAAATCCCCTGCACTAAAGGGCCTAGTCATACCGTATACCAACCTAAATAGCCTACACTCCTCAAACAGGCCACTTATTCAAAATGTCAAATCCTATAATGCAGGAGGAGATGCTCTATTTGCTAACGTCACTGCCAAAACATGGAACTCCCTTCCCTCCAGTATTACCACCATTACCTCTCTATCCCACTTTAAAAAAAGTCTACTCCAATATTTTAAGTCCCACTGGCTATGCCAATGCTCATTCCCGGATTAACTCCTTGATCTAGCTCAAATCTCTCTCTCTTCTCTTCTCTCAAATTAATCCCATGGTACATACCACGTCCGCTTCTTTTTCCTGAGATTTCCACCTTGTATTTCTCATCCCTCTGTACCAACTTAGACCTGATTTACCTCTGATATGAGGCCAATTGTTTTGAAATTAAACATTTGTACTGCTTGTAATTACCTTCCTTATATCATGACTTTATGAATGGAATTCTTAATGCCTGTATTTCTGGCTTCTCTTTTCATTTTTTATATAATAATTGTTTTATATAATATCAGTTTTAATCTATGTAACAATGTACTAACTGTATATGTGGAGCTTTTCTCCCCGGGCCTCTGCTGAAAATGGACATGTATCCAGTCGGATTTTCCCGGTCAACAAATGTAAAATAAAAATAAATAAAATAAATAAATAAACTGGTCCCTATTAACCTAACATCCACTGTTTTCCACCATACATCTTCTCATCCCAGGTTAAATGTAACCACAAATCCTGGTCAGGCTTAATGGTATCACCCCGTCACCAAATAAAACCATCTTTAGGCAGTTCTCCAGGGCAACGCTACTTCATCTTGTAGAGCGCATGTGCAAAATTCCCAATAATCCCCTGAAAATAAACCCATCTGAAAGGGCTTCCACATTCACCTTCAATTTGTATTAGCATCCAGACATCTGCACAAAAAGCTTGTACCTGTCCTCTCTGAATGTAAAGTCAAATTCAGGAATAAACCTTTCTGGTGAAGCTCATGTATTAAACTGTATAACCAAAGAAAGGAAATATTTAAAAGTTTTTTATGAAATCCCCATTCCATTCTGTCAAGACCATGGACAAATATGCCTACAAAGATATTAAGCACACTATTAGAAAATGTAGAGTATAAAATTAAGGTCAGTACAGGTACCAAAGGAAGCTGTGAATCATTCTTCAGTTATGTCAGGAAATTAAGGAATGATGTAAAGCAGTCCATTCCCAAATATATACCCAATATATTAACAGAAAATATTAGTGCTAACTTTATCTCATATACCTACACAGTTGCACCCCATTTTTCCTGTAAATTTAGCTTCCCCTGTAATTGCCTTGGAACAAGTCCTAGAATCTTTGTCAAAGGCTAAAAATAATGTTTGTATGAGATCAGGTAAAATATCAGACTGCATTCCCATCACCACCAAGTATCCATTAAATGAGACTCTTCTTAAACTGTTCAGACTCAGCCTATACACAGGGTTAAGGGCAAAATGCCTGGAGAACAGCCACTGTGACTCCTACTCTAAAAGGATGGCCCTTCTACAGGCCCATGTAATTATAGAACTATCTGCCTCACCTGCCTTATATGCAAAGCCAGGGCACATATCACAGAGGAACTCAGTTACATAAACACAGGCAACATTCAGTTTGGTTTTATGAATACGTAAACATCTTAAAAAATTTTGCAAAGGCTGTGGGCAGTGGTCACTACTTATATTGACCTGACCAAGGCTTTTGACACTATCCACCATACTGATATTATTGAAAAGTTACTAGGAACAGATAAAGGAGTCCACAGTGACACAGAGCAAACAGCAACTTTATTAAAACATTGAGTGCTTTTGTCGTGGTAAAATGGACTTCATCAGAATGCTTTTGAAAACAAACATACCATCATACATATAAAAAATGTACACACCCCTGTTAAAATGCCAGGTTTTTGTGATATAGAAAATGAGACCACAATACATCATTTCAAAACTTTTCCCACCTTTAATGTGACCTATAACCTGTACAATTCAATTGAAAAACACATTTGTAAGGGGAAAAATATAAAAATAAAAACTGTGCAATAAGCTGGCTGCATAAGTGTGCACTCCCTTAAACTAATGCTTGATGAAGCACCTTTTGATTTAATTACAACATTCAGTCTTCTTGGGTTCGCACCTGCCATCAATTAACTGATGATTTTTTTATATGACAAAACCCTGGCATTTTAACAGGGGTGTGTACACTTTTTATATCCACTGCACCTATTACCAATCCGATAACCAGTTCAATTATCCAATCATTTGGTATCCCAAACAATACAAATTATGCAAATTTCTTCCCTCCCTTATTACAGACTTCACTCATTCTTTTTTACATAACATTCCTACTTTATACAAATGCATAAAAGATCTTATTAAATATATATATATATATATATATATATATATATATATATATATATATATATTCACACACTAAGATCATACATTTTCAAAATTTTTTAAAAAACTACTAGACCCTACTTAGCAAAATTCACATAAAGAAGTTAGCCTTCAATTTCAATAAACTACTGAGAGAAACATTTTCATTTAGACCAGGGGGGTTCAGTAGCATTAGTACGCAAAATCCACTGCAACTCTAAATATTCTGAAAAGTCATCTTCAGGTCCCCCCTAGCACCAAGATCACAGTGGTCAATAGCATAAAACTTGAAATAATGGTTAATATTTTCCAAAATATGCCTATAAAGGGCATTTTTCCTATCCATTTTCTTAATTTCATACAAATGCTGATATATTCTTTCTTTGAAAGTCCCTTTTGTCTTCCCTGTATAGAATCGATCTATCGGCCCTAGGGCCTATACAAGCCTAGCCATAACAATTCTCTGGATATTTCTTCCCACAATACTTACTTCCCTAGACCCTTGTCTAGCAGGGCGACTGATGTGATCCCGGAGTTAATTTTTTATCTCCCATCCAATCGTCAAGGTTCCTTTTGAAGAGGGCCAAAGAGGCACTCTACCTGACATGTATGGGCAGTCTATTCCACATTAGTGGGAGTCTCTGAGTCAGGAACCTATCCCTCCTGCATGTTTTGTTCATTGTGATGACAAGGTTTAGATTGAGACTGGCATTTAGCAATGTAAACCACTCTCTTAGAATAACAATAAATCTTATGTAAAATGTCAATTTCCATGTTACCTTTAATTCTGATGACATCATACGTTAAAATATTCCCACACTGGGCACAACCCCCACATTTAGCTATTTTCCCTTTTCCCCCCTCCTCTACTCCTTTCTAATATTTGCTAAAAACTAATTTCCTTCCTAAATACTATCATGGGCTTGTTCCCTACTATCCCAATGTAGTCCAAATCAGTTCTAAAAAGATCCCAGTTGTCTCTAAGTATCCTACAAATGGAGTAAAAATCTTGATTGTAAACATAATACAAGTTTTTCCCTAAAACTCATCCTTTTACTTATTATGATTTGCCTTCACTGCACCTATCCCAAGGTCAATTCCTAAAAGTGGCTTATAGATCCCTTCATTTGTTTTCTTTTTAACTTCTTCAAGAATCTCATTAACAAATTTAAATGGGTACCCTCTCTTACTTAACATTTCATTCAATACCTTACATTGGTCATTAAACAATTCATCATCTGAGACCAGTCTAGCTAACCAGACAGATTGCCCCTTCACTAAGGCCTTCTTCTGATGGGTAGGATGACAACTCCTGTAGTGTAGCAGTGTATTGGAATATATGGGTATACGATAAAGGGTAGAAGTTAATCTCTTATTAACAATGTCCTTGTAGATCGTTACATCTAAATAATTAACCATACCATAATCAAATTCCATAGTAAATTTCAAAAAAGTAGTATTCTTACTAGTATAGTCAAAAAATTCCAATAATTGTGTTCACCCTTATTTCAAAAAAATAACAATGTCATCCAAAAATCTCCCATATAAGACCCAACAGACCCTAAATCCAGAAGAGAACAAGTATAACTTTTCCCGTTGTGCCAATAAAATATTAGCAAATAAGGGGGCACATTCTGTTCCCATTGCTAAACATTTGACCTGCTTAAATAACTGATTTTCAAAGGTCAAAAAATTATTTTCCAACACTAATTCCATTAATGCTCTCAAAGTATTGCCTTTACATGTAGAAAAACCTCCATCCTGACATAAATAGTCAAAGAATAAATCCATGCCTTCAATGTTTTAATAAAGTTGCTGTTTGCTGCGTGTCACTGTGGACTCCTTTATCTGTTCCTAGTTGGTTTTGTCATTCTTTATTGAAAAGTTAGATAAACTTAATTTAAACTGCTATGTTGTTTACTGGATTGCAAACTGGCTATCCTACACATCCCAAGTAGTGAAAGTTACCGGGACACTCTCTGAATGTAAAATTGTATCTAGTTGCCCCTGTCCTGTTTGGCACTTATTTTGGAAATATGAAAGCCAATATCTCTGAAATATATTGACCACGATTGCTTGCGACTGCTAGCTAGGCACTGTTATCTGCTCATCTGCTGATACTAAACTGCTCCAAAAAGGGCAAGAATATGCACATATCTGAAGTACAGAAAACAGTCCCAAGCAAAATGCAAAAATGTGCAACATAATAGCCCTTAGCAAAGAAGCTTTTCCTACCTCATATGTTACAAATATTAGTTGTCTTTAAACAGATATGGTTATAAGGTACTTATGTAGACAGTGCTTTCTAATTTGATCATCATGTTTTCATCATAATCAGAAAATCCTTCTGTCTGGCCTAGTTAATTTCCAAGGTAATATCTTCAAGATCCAAAGAAGTCATCTTACCATTGTAGTATTCCCTTACCAAACCCATAATGAAATACTAAGCTACCTTTGGTATGTATAAATCCAAGCTTATCACTCAACCTTAAAGGTTCCAATGACTTTTAACCAAAATAGTGCCCTTAAATCATTCAGCTACTCTGATAGATTTGCACAACTCTGCTTATACTTGGTAACCTGCCAGTTGCTCTGAGGTAACCAGTGTCTAGCATTTCATGCGACGAAAAACAAACTATCCTATTTAACCTCTTATTTCATTACAAAACCAGTGGCACTACAAGTACCCATACTAGATTCTGTCCTAGATTTACACCATCAAATGAACAAACAAGACTCGGAAGAATAAGCTCCTAACTCAACAAATTCCCAGATTATGAAATAATTTACTACTCCAGGTCAAGCAAAGTGCTACTTTATCTGCATTTAAGGCTTATCTTGATGAATGAATGGGAAGATGTGCATTTCACCAGAGTGTTTGTTTAGGATGTGGGCCCCATAATGTACATGTAGAGGGTAGCAAGAACTTTTAAGTGTGTCTACATAAATGAGTAAAGGGCTAGGACTGTTATTGTCCCTATGATGACTTGCCTAGTATTGTTCTTATGTTCTTATGTATCTTCACTACTGCACAAGGCATTTTAAATGTCACCATATAATCACTAACATATTAGCAATCTGCACACATCACAAATAGATAGACCTAAGTTGCCCTAGCCATACAAGGTCCTACACTACATTCCTAACAGTAACCACAACCACAAAGATGACACCTAGCAAAACATGTACCTAAAACATTTCCTCTAACCTAAAAGCAATGACAATTTCATAAAATCCCAAATTAACAAATAAAATTAAAACAAAAAAAGAACACATTTAATCATAGCCACTACAATGACCCATAGGGTCAGAAATCCTTGATTAACAGAGTTAAAATAAAAAATGGATGAAGCCCTGGCTAATGATCTCAATGATTCATGTCTGAGTAGTTGCTTGGACACTGGAAAAGCTTTCCAATATGGGAGTAAGTTGTGAGGGCATTCTCACCTATCAGAGAAGCAGCTCATTCTGGTGCAATACTGACACCTAGTGGAGGGAGGCTTTTCCAGTAAAGCAGCACAAAAGCACCAGGCATGTAGTGTGTTTACATACTATAACTAAGAATGGCATGCATTTAGGAGCATTCATTTGTCCATGGCCAGTATTGCCGGAGTTCTGCTTGCCTTGACTGCTGAAAGATATTAAAATTAAGCTAGGTAAACACCGCAGATTCACTGAAGATGACATCACACCATAGCCAATTTAAGCAATTCCCCAGTCCAGTGACATTAATTTCTTCTGGCTCACAGTCTTCTACTCAACTGTGAGCTGTTCAAAAGACTGCAGGTGGCAAACATTGACCCACAGGTGGATAGGGATCAAGTGGGACTCTGGTGTATGGCCGGACCAGACTGGAGTTAAAAAAAAGTTATAGCAAAGAATGTTCTGCACAGTAAAAATGACACTGACTTGAGATAGCCATTATTTAAGTAAAAAGAACATCTCATAGAGTAGTCCAAGAGCTATTTTCATGTTTGAAGTCTTCTGAACACACGAGGAATCCCCTACTCTAAAACACCTACCATGTTTCCCTAGATTCACATCATGCTGATTTGTGAGTCAAATGCTAAACTCTTCCCTTACCAGACTTGCTACCCAGCCCAACAGACACTCCCCCACCAAATGCCCTCAAGTAAGAAAAATGTGTATGGTTTCTCAGATTAGGTTTCTCTGCACATTACTAAGTTAGTTTAAACTGAGTATCAGGTGCATTTAAAGCACTTCATGTGCATTTCTTTAAGATTTCTCTGCTAAACTGCTTTTACTGTCTGGGTTTATGCGAATTGAAGAAGGACTGGACACAACACTGTTTAGCACACTATACTTTTCAGCTTCGTTGCCATTCTTTTGTCATTTTGTGAGAGTGCAGCACCTGTGATTCTTGGGTTGACCTCATCATTCAGTTTTACCTTCTCTTCAATCACACTTTCCACATACCTGATGCTATTTATCTTTTCTACTGTTTTCCCTTCAATCCCATTCCCAGCTTCCTCTGATATCACATGACATTTGCTGCCATGACCATTGCCTTTTCTGTGCTCAGTTTCATTGCATGTGCCTTCCATTTTGCATTCCAGTCTCCTTCCATTCATTGATGCTATTGTTCAGAGTTTGCTTGAAGTGTATCTGCATACAGCTGTTGATCTGTCCCCTCTAACCTGTTTGCTGATGTACTTCATCACTTGTATGAATAAGAGTAGGTTCAGGAGTGAACCCTGATACACACTTTCCTCTACTGGGAAACCATCTGTGAGTCCAAGTACTATACCTACTGATTGCATTGGAACCTGCACTAATTCTAACAATGTTTCTATGATGTTGAACCATCACAGGACTGTCTAACCAGCTCCTTTTAGGCCTTGTCATATTCTTTCTTCCATTTCTAGGAATATCCATTTAAACTCTTTCCTCGTATTCACTATCTACTACACTATCTATCCCACTGAAAACATCATGTTGGTTAATCTGCATTCTGATCGAAAATGAAAGTGCTCATCCTCCACCTTACCTTCTTATATGGTGTATGCATTCATTATTCACAGGAGTCTAGCATTTTCATGCAGTGTGATAGGAGTTTGATACCTCTGCAGTGCCAGCAGTTGAGACTACCTCCCTTTGTTCTTGTACACAGGCATTAACGTGCCCATTCTTCAGTCACCAGCTATGCATTTTTCTGTCTATATAATGAGGAGCCATTTCAGGCCTGCTGCACCCATCTTGATCATATCTCTTATTACTTCATCTGAACCTGCTGCTTTCTCTTCATTTTTCTTGGTGCACCACTTCATACTCTTCTTCAGTATAGCTTCTGTGCAGTTTCCTGCATTCATAAGCTTCTTGAATTATTATAACACATGCCCTTGATGGCCCCTGGGCTTGTGAGCAGATTTGTGCTGGAATTATTTATGAATGGTGTCTCCTGATTATCTTCTTTGTCTTTGTTTTTGTTTTGCCATCTTGCACCCTGACAGAGCTTCCTTCCGCCATGCACAGAATCACTTTCTAGAAGCTGGTAGAGATTCTATGATGCTTTCTTCTTTGCCATTATGACCGCTTCCCTAGCCACTTTTTAATTAACTAGTATTTCTCCTTTGCCTGGTCTATTTTTTATCTCCCATTTCTTTCTACATGATTTATTTCGTTTGATAACTTCCCGTACTTCTGCATTTCACCTCAGGCTTTCTTATGTGCCTTATTTCCACACCTGGCTAGGCAACAGGTTTGCTCTGTCTTCACAAATGCTGCTATGAGATACTACCATTTCCCCTCTGTTCTACCTACTTTTCTCTTTCCAGAGGTATAATGAGCATGGGTATTTCCTTGAACTCCTGTACTTTTGTTCTATTTAAATTTCTAGAACTTCGGTTTAGTCTTTCTTGATGTTAGAGCTGTTTCTGACTACTGGATGCATCTACTTGTGGTCACTAGTGGTTAATGGTGGTTGCTAGCTATGAGCTGTTTCTGACTACTGGATGCATCTACTTCTGGTCACTAGTAGTTAATGGTGGTTGCCGGCCATGTTAATAGGGATGACATTGCAATTTCTTTTTCTACGGAACCCTTCCTTGCCAGAATGAAGTCCTTCTAATTTGCATGCTGGACAGTCTTGTATGTAATCTTCTGTGTGTCTCCCTTGATGAGCGATATGTTGGCCACCTTTACCAGAAGGAGGTCCTGAATGGCCTATCCTTTACTATTCTTTTTGTGTCATCCATGTGGATCTAGGAAATCCTCAAATCAGCTTTGTCTTTACTGTTATGACTATTCAGATCATCCACTCATTTTGTCTTGTTTTATCTAAATGTTCTTTAAATACTGTATGAATGTCCTCTTCTCCTCCCCGAGCAGACTTGCTATGGAATACAAGCTGGCATTATTCATACTGCTCCATTTATACACTGGAGTCCCACTGTCATGACTCAGTCACTTATTCTGGGACATCCCACACTCTCTTCAGAAGCACCTCCCTCACTCATCACGATTCACAAACTATTTATAGTCTGTCCTCCACCTGCGCAGTAAACACTGGATCCCAGAAACTGACATCATTGTGCTGTTGTGCCAACTTGATTCCTGGATACAAAGAATATTATGTCTCTTTCTTACCAGGGGTGGCTCGTGTTATAGGACTGCAGCTCCCCCACCTGTAGAAAGAATGAATAAAATAAAATTAAAAAAAATTGCGAGTCCCGGAACTCCATGCATGTGTGCTTGGAGTTCCTGGTACAAACAGAACTCCAGACTGCTGTGTTAAGCAGTCCGGATAAGGAAGAAAGGCATCTCTGCCCTGCAGCACTGAAGTCTGTGTGGTGATGACCACATCAGAATGGAAGGACACTGGACTGCATCGCTTGCAACCTGGAGCCTCCAGCCTACTCTCGCTGGGAAACCAGCTGGCCAGGAAAACCGTAAACCAGCTATTAGCTTGCATGGGCTAAGGAGACTGCCTAGCGGATTCAGGACTGCTGCTACTGAGGAGGATCTGCCTAGTGGATTCAGGTATGGTGTGTGTGTGTGTGTGTGTGTGTGTGTGTGTGTGTGTGTGTGTGTGTGTGTGTGTGTGTGTGTGTGTGTGTGTGTGTGTAGGCGTGTATATACATGTATTTGTGTGTCTGTGATGTAATTAGGTCTAAATACATATTGTTTATCGCTTAGAATATAGTACTTCTGAATATATTCCACAGTCTGCTCTTATGTTATTTTTCAAGAAATTTGGGAGACGGGCACACCTTTCCTAATAGCCTGAAACTGTTAGCTTTACAGGGTGATGGTCCCTGGGAAAGGAGAATGATGGTGGCATGTTTGACTCTAGGGAAGGTAACTTGGCAGGATACCTTAAGACAGATTTTATATTCCAAGAACAATATTTTTTCTTGAAATAAATAATTTATTTTTCTGATAAAAATAAGGGAACTGGTTACTGTACACACTAGTAACCCCCTGCTCCTTTATATCAGAATAGCAACCGTCAGCTCTTTTATGCTTTTTATCTGACCTCGGAATGTTCCAGCCTGGAAGGCAGAGCTGAGCATCAATGATGTCTTGCAATATCCAAACCTCCATAATGGCCAAAATATCAGGCTCATACAGAGATAGCCAGCTACACAGTGGATGTAGGGGGATGTTTATAGTCCCAGGCTTTGCTCTTGTACAATGCATGTTTGCAGAGATTGCAGCTTCACCTATACTGTAAACATCTGAGTGTCATCTACAAGTGATGACTACAGCAATGCAAAAGTCTGTGTGAAGGAACATGCGCTTTCTACAACTGCTTAACATGGAAAACATAATGAATAAGTTACATGGGAAATGTGTGTGAAATGCCCCAGTTGATATATACTGGTGACTAGAGAGAACACATGGTGATGGGTAGAGAATACTCACCTGTACCTTGGGTGCAGGAGGCAAGGGCCTGAATTCCCTACCCACCACCATTTGTAAAAAGTTTGCTGATTTTTGCCTCATATTTGTTCTGTTCCTCATAAAAATCTGTGGTATCTGTATGTTTGTTTTTCTTGCACAGTCAGTAGTGCAGTGGTGCACTGGTAGCATTGTTGCCTGACAGCTACAGGTGCTCTAGTTTGACTGTTGGCTGGGGAGGGCCTCAGTGTGGAATCTGCATGTCCTCCCATATTACAAATTCATGTGTTTCTACCTACTCTGCTGAAAATTGACTTTTGTTCCAAGTCAGACTTTCCTGGTTAACAAATGTTAAATAAGAATAACAGACATTTGAATTTCAGACTTCATATTCTTCAGAAAGTACATGGTAGCACAAAACATTTTATTCTAGCAATTTTCTAAGTTTTTAATATGAATATTTTAAATTTGTCCCTATTTTGGGACTGTATTCCCCCATTATTGGCTTCATCCAGGTTTTTTGTGCCAAGGTTGAGAGCTATGGCGAGATCTGAATTCACTGAATATGTTTGGAGGCTGTATTCCCCCATTATTGGCTTTGTTCAGGTGTTTTGTGCTAAGAGGTTGACAGCTATGGTAAGAACTGAAATCACTAAATGGTAGCCATTTAAGTTTCAGTCTTCCAGTCTTTCACAAAATAGCTGATTTGGCGTAATGGTATGTTGCTCTGACTGTTTTGCACAGGGTCCCCTGGGTTCAACACTTAGCAGTGAAATGTATGGTGGTAGCACAGTATTGTATTTTACCAACTATGAAACATTATACAAGCAATGTTTAAAATGTGTCCCTGTTTTTTGGGCTTTTGCCCCCCCCAGTAAATTTTGGCTTTTTCCAGATTTCTTGTACTGCTAAGTTCAGAGAAACAGCTGAGTGTTGAGTAGATTTTACAAGGAGTTGAGAGCTGCAAGGGAACAAAAGTTTATTGCTGCTTATGCTGAGTTTGCTTGCATTGTTAATAGCACAACTGGTAATATGCTTGCTTTTGATACAGAAGGCTGTGGGTTCTAATCCCACAATATGTAGATGCATTGCTGATATTGTACTGTGTTATAAAGGGGGTGGATGCTGCAGTCCTTTTTGGCGAAGATACCTAGTAACTATGAACCTGTTATCAGTTTGCCATCCATTCCCTATTGCAATATTACTAGCTTATCATTTTTTAATGCAACATAGGCAAGTTATTCCTCAAGGGCAACAGGCACATTATTTGTAGATAAAACAATGACATATAAAGTTGTTTGCTAGCAGCAACCTCTTCATTAGTTACAGATTTCTTTAATGTGGAATTATTTAGATGACTTTTACTTCTTCAGAGATTGTGCATATTTACTGATATTGGTGGACTGTAGAAGTTTGAATACACTTTTATGATGGAAATGTTCTGAACTGAGTAGTTTGTCATTATTGGTGCATGCATTTTGTTTTTTTGTTTACTGGAAAAATGTCCAAAACAATAAATGTAAAATGCCCTCTAACAACTGTGCTGTATTGTACAAGGAATATAATTTAATACATCAAGAAGGTGTATCAAGGAGCATGTGTATGTTTCATATTCAAGGGGCCTATGATTTGAAAACAGCCAAGAGTTAATCTTTATCTGCCAGTAGCAGCATGTATTTTCTTTTAATGTGGGTTTCAATGCTGTTTCAATGAATGTGAGTTTCAAGTGGAGAGAAGATTTAATGCTATGTCTGTTTTCATTGTGAGACTGCATTGCTTTGTTTAGCAGATATCTATTAGGTTTGTGCTGTAAAATGCAAAATAAAACTTTGAAATGAAATCCAAATCATTGCAGAAGTAAAGCAGTATGCACATTACAGTGTTTATGGTAAATGGTGCGAAATAACCAAGGAATAGGACACTGGAATGGCTGCAGGGGGGAGGCTCCATTCAACCATGATTTTGTGAGGGAGAGAAGGGCAGCAAACTCAGACAGCCCCGACTGAACTATACCCCTCAAATGTCCAGATTTTTCAGAATTAATTTATTTTTGCTTCTTATTTTTGGTTTTCTCCTCATAAAATTTGTGGTTTTCTGGCAAATCATTTAGGAATGTAGTCACTAAATAATGACAGACATTGAGTTTCAGATATCATAACCTTCAAAAAAATGCATGCTAAAGCAAGACATGTTATTCTATCAACTGTCTTAAGTTTATACAAGAGCAATTTTTAGCACTGTTTGTATGTTCCCCAAATACATTTGGCCTTGTCCAGATTTCCTGCATTAAGAGGTTGAAAGGTACATGCAAATAAATCACTTTATAGAATTAGGAATATCCAAACCTCTCAATTGTCCCCAATTTTGGCTCAAAATGTTGCTCTCCCCCTAATAACCACTCCTCAAAATGGCCATTTTGGAAGAAGACGTGGAGGGTTTACAATTATAAATAACTGTAATGATCAGAGTTATATATTATTTTTATTTCAGAAATGCATGTAGATGGTCTTATATTGTCAGCTGCTCAAGTTAACAGTACTAGTATTAAAAAGGTGTCCCTTCTTTGACAGGTTCCCAGCTGTATTATGTAGCAATTTTATATTTTTGCATCAAATCTTTGGTCTGTTTTTCATGAAATTGTGATTTTCTGGCAAATTAATGGCAAATTATTAAACACTGAAGTTAGAAAATAACGGCAGACATTTGAGTTTCAGATTTCATACCCTTTAGAAAATTCATACTAATGCAAGACCTATTATCTTTCTAAGTTTGTAAGAGCAATATTTAAAAATTATCCTTATTTTTGGGTCGGTGTCCCACTTCTATGTATGGCTTTGTCCAGATTTCTTTCTCTGAGGTTGAGAGGTATGAGTGTCAGAGCCATCACTGTCAGCCAGAGACATTTCAAATTGTGACATGCTTGTTGCACTCCACTCCCCACTGTGGTGGCTCTGGATGTGTCCAAGCAAGGCAAGGAGCAGTTATGCAGTGTAAGTGTACAGAGTATTCCTCCATTCAAGGTAGACCACATGTACAACCGTGGCTTTTCATCTGTCCTTGATTTTGCAGAATGTTCTGGTTTTCTATCATATTTTTATACTGTTGATTTATGCTTCTTATTATTCAGAAAATGCATGCTGTCGCAGTGCCCTGTTGCTCTGTGTTTAAGTAGCAATGCTTTAATGACCATCATGTAAGCTTGTCGGAGATTGTAAGATGCAAGTAAGCTTTAATAAGCATACTGTTAAAGAATTACTAACACTGAAAGCCTTTTCGTTGTTGCCATGCAGAGAATATTTACATAACTAGATGACGTATAAGCATTAGGTACTGAAATGCATATGACAGCATTTGTAATAAAGGAGAGTATTACAGTATTTTCAGAAGCTCATTACATTTGTTGGAGACTTGCAGTCATCTTTGCAGGCTTTACCCGTTAACTAAACAGAATGCCAATCTATCATGTGTGGTCCATAACTTGTACAGTAATCCTTTAAGCAATTTATCTTGAGCTTGTTTCTTGTTTGCTGTTCATTTTTTACTTTGATCATGTCTTCCCCAAGAAACAAGTAGGTAGTTGTTGTCAGGCAGCAGGTCTTTTTTACAAGTGGCAGTATCACAGAGATTGCTACTTTCAGCATGTTACTTGGTAATTTTATAAAGCTGAATATAAATTATAATTAGTACTGCAGTGCAAGAATAAGTGGTTTGAGTTGAGTGCTGCTTGCTTTTTTTTATACATGACTTTGACTGGCATTCCAGTAATATATTAAAAAAGTAATTTATTTTTTCATGCCTCACAACCTTTGTATTTCCATGTAGATATTAAGTATATCATCATGTAGCCAATGTATTGAAATATTTTTTCTTCTACACTTCATTTTGTCTTGATTGGACTCTCATAATGATGGTTTGGCACCCAGGGCAGCGTATTTAATTAAAGTTCCATTTGTGGTTTTGAGCATAGCTCCACCCCTTTCTAGTTGGTCACACCCCTTCCCATTGGCCCCACCCATTTGGCTGTATCCTGCAGCCCCCCTTTAATTTGAAGTCACCAAATCATCTGCTTCTTACCATCATTTCATACCCTTATAAGACATATCTCATCACTGAACATACATTCTGTGTAGCAATTCTTAGTTGTCATTGGCAGCTTGCTTTGATTTACTTACAGCATTCAAGAGAGCTATACTTCATAAACCAATCTGGAAAACTGGACACTAGCTGGCAGGCAACTTACTAACCCAGGACAATTGGGCTTTAAAGCAGGCACATACTGGTTAATAGATCCATCCCACATTTAGTGTTTTTTCCTAGCACAGAGAGGAGTAGGCTGGGTCCTGTCCTCATTTAGTATTAGCAAATAACTATGCCACTTTTTGGCAACATTAGTTGACAGAACGAGAAAGTATATAAGCTACAGCAGAGATCCAAGGAAATAGCTGCCCCCATTGTGAAAATAGCACTCTGCTTTCATTTCCTTGTAATTTCAGAGAAATTAAAATTATAAACTCTTAAACTTAGAGTTAAAAGCAAATATAATAAACAGTCCAAAACTTCAGATGTTAATTCCTCTTCAATAAAAGTTCTGAAGAAAAAAATTAATCAGACACAGTCAACGGAATAATTCAGCTTTTATTTATGGCAAGTGCTTTAGTCAATCAACTGGACTTTATCAGATCAACTTTTCAATAACAGCTTTACCCATGGAAAACTAAATATATGATTAATGAAAGGAAATGAAATACCAGGTTGGGGATATGGTAGGCATACCCTTCTGTATCAGACTGCCCATGCAATATATCCATTAAATTTTATGATATGTACTTTAGAAGTTAAATTCTTGCATCTATATACCCCCTTATTTTTTATTTGTATAACTTCCTTTATTTCAGATTTGTGCAGGTGTAGCACAATTATGTCATCTGGTAAATATCATTTCTATTTTTATACATTTCATTTTAATATTTTTTGAGTCTATTTTTCCATTGTAATTAAATTTGCTTTCAAAACATGCCAGCCTTGTGAGTTAATAATTACCACTCTTTAAATCATTGGTGTATTTTTTTACCAGACTTCTTAGAAATTCTTAAATCACCATGTGCAATTAAAAAAATTATCAGAAAATTACCAGAGCAAGATCTCTGTTGCAACTCCACTTTCAGATTCCTATATTCTCTAAAGTAGATTGGTAATCTAAATGCCCATGTTCTGCCTGCAGTGACTCATAAATAAATAAGCATCATTCTGTAGTCCTGTTTTTGATTTTCTCTAGCTGCATAATATAAAACTTTTAGGAGGCCACTATCTGATAGTTTTCATTTACACCCCCCCACACACACACACACACACAGCAGGCACATTTGGACTTTTGCATAGTACAGTGCATTGTTTATAGGTTCAAAAGTTCCTACAATACTTACAGACTACTACCCTTAGAGAAGCTTGACTGTAGCATGTGTTAACTTATTCATACCCATGTAATCAACAAGTTAATTTTTAATGTGGAGGCTGACTTACACTGTTTCATAGTAAAGGGGAGTTTATTTCAAAGGTGGAATAGATTTTTGGGAAATTAATTTGTTCCACATCCTACTACTGTTACTCGAGATGATAAGACTGATTGTTGATGGTATTGATGATTGTGTTAACCTTCCCTTCAGGGCATTCTAGACATAACATTTCAAAGAAAAGGAGTCTTTCATGGTCTGGAATATGGGGCATGGATGCCCTGACAAATGCATAAAGATACCATGGGCAAGGATGGTTAAGCCATTCAGGATAACTTGGGTGTAGAGTTCTTTATCCTTAGTATAATACATCACAGAAATAATTTGCTTCCCAAGAGTAACTATAGCACTTTTGAATACATACACATTGACCCTATATTTGTTAAACAAGGACGAGGTTATAATGAATCCCTAGTAGATTTCTGGTGCATAAGTGTAGAAGAGGACAATCATATGAAGCTAGCCACTAGCATTAAACTTGGTTATCCAAAATGGTTTTGTATTATCTTGAGCATCTGTAATGAGGATGCAAAATGTACAGAACTGGGTGTGAATTTCTATGGCACCAACATATGACATCAAAACTATGTGCTTTCTAGAAACATGGACTTCATCAGTGTTACAAAACTATTAAATCAACAGTTTAAATACAGCAATCCATCAACACAAAATGATAGAATAATAGAATAATAAACAATTAATTATACAATGAAATCTTCCTAGGTCTTGTATTCTTAAGAAGACATTTAATGTTAATGACATCATTTAAACTTGGAAATTTTTCTGCCTCCAACTTCATTTGCCACAGGCTTTCTTTCAGTTCTATAGTATTTTTATAATCTTCCCCTTTAATGCTTTTTGTTGACTAGTTCTAAACCATGGAACATACACTTCATGTGTTCAAGAAGCAATGCAATACAGACAATGGCTCACCCTCATGCCTCTCAACTGCTAGATTTTTGCTTCCTTTTTTTGGTCTGTTCCTCATAAAATTGGGGGTTTTCTGACAAATGACTAAAGATTGAAGTCAACAAATAATGGCTGCCATTTGAGATTTAGATTTCATATTTATCAGAATATATTCATATTTATCAGAAAATGCATGCTAATGCAAAACCTAAAGTTCTATCAATTTTAAGTTCATTAGAGCAATATTTAAAGCTTGTCCCTGATTGTGGGCCTTGGTCCCCTATTAATTTTAGCTCTGTCCAGATTTCTTCTGTTTAGAGGATAAAAGGTACATTCACCCTTATTACATAGGGTTCTTTAAGAGATATTGCTTATTATCAAACAGATCACTTTGTATAAAGTATAAGCTCTTTGAGCTTATTTATAGTGATTGGGGTGGACTTGAATGTTTTGGCAAGATCTAGGCTACATTCACTGACTATCCTTCATCTAAGGCAGCTGTGGTTTCCTTGAAAAGAGTGATCGGATTTAATATGCATGAGCCACTCTTTGCAACCACGTATTGCCACATGTGTAGTAGTAGTAAATTACCAATGCATTTCTGAATTATTTCCATGAGGGTCACTCCCATCACCATATATAAGATCCAGGTAAGGTTGACTGGTCGGTGGAGTTAACCACTGGTATAGGGACTGCTTTGGCTACTACCATAGTTTTAGGACAATGCCAACAAAAAAGGACATTACTAAGTAGAATGACTGGTCTACAATGTTTGCTTATTACCTAATGGGAAAGCAACAAAGTATACAGTCCATGCAGATGGTGTTATTTAAATTTAGATAGAGATATTACAGTTTAAATATGGGTGAAACTCAGAGTTTCACATTTTGAATGCAATAGCAGGGATACAATGTAAAACGTATTTTTGAAATTTGAGATGTAAGTATGAAGGCAATATAATAAGTTCTGATTGTACAGTCCTACTGACCTTGAAGGCAATGCAGCCATTGTGACTAACCTTCATTTTTCTAAAAATGTTTATGGATATCTGGATTTTAAAATTAGTGGCTCATAGGCAGTCTTAGCTTCATGGATAGCACCAGAGAGATTTATTTTTCGTACAATTAAGCTTAGTTAGCGAACAAGAGGAACTCATTATAGCGATTGTGCAGTCATTCATTTATATTGTATGGTTTATTTTGTTTATATTCATTTATATTGTATGGTTTATTTTGTTTATCTATAACTTGAACCTTAGTTTCTTTCTTATATTTGTAGTGAACTGGGACATAGTAATGTTGTCATTAAGTGTACTGATAGGTCAAAGGATTTATTATTTTTTGATGTGTTTACAGGAAGTGTAAACACAGTTTATGTTGGTAAGAATTTAATTTATTTTTGGATTTGCTAATTCTGAAGGCTCAAAAAATAATTGTGTTATACATAACAGTGTCCTTTGTTCTTATTGTTAACATGACTGTTGGGTCATATTTGATTAATGAACTACTAATTATCTTGTTGTAGTATTCAGGGTATTTTGTTTAATGTGATATCTAATTTCAGTTGTAGACAGTGTTTCTTGGTTGTGGCAGTTAGTTACTGTTAATATCAAGGAGGAATTGTTCATAGGTTCATAGGTTCATACTAGGCTATCTGCCCTAGGGCATTTATAAGCCTAGCCAGAGTGTGTTTGTCTTTCGCCACCCATTTTAAATGAATTTTGCTATGCCCTTTTTCGAGGTTAGTATACTGTGCCTCTGTCTAACAGTGACACAGAAGTGATACCCAGGGTAAACCTACGATCTCCCATCCACTCATCAAGATTCCTCTTGAAGAGAGTCAATGAGGGACTATGCCTAACCTGGACTGGGATTTTATTCCAGAGTGAAGGGAGCCTCTGGGTTATGAATCTGTTCCTCCAGCATGTCCTATTTATTTCAGTGCTGAGCTTCAAGTCTCTCGCGCGCATAGCTCGATGGGATTTGGATTTTCTGAGGTGCAGCATGTCCATTAATTCTGGGTTGGACATGGCTTTATACGTCAGGCACAGATCGCCTTTGAGCAGGCGGTATGCCACTGAGTAGAGCTGGAGTTTCTTTAACCAGGCAGCATATGGCATCTGTTTGAGCCCTTTGATCCTCTTGGTGAGGTACTTTTGGGGTCTTTCCAGTTGCTGCAGGTGTCTGGAAAGGTACATCCCAAAAGGGGCATTGTACTCAATTATGGGCCTGATGAAGGATGAGTAAAGAGGCACGATGACCTCCCCTGATCTAGATGTGAATCCCTTCATGATTAGGTGGGCTATATAAAATGTTTTTCTAACCACTTTGGCCATGTGATTTTCAAATGAGAGATTGCTATCAACTTGGTTCCCCAGGTCCCTAATTACTTCTTCCGTACTTAATGGATTACCACCTATGTGGTAATTTGTGGGCACTTTGTTTTTGCCAAAGGGGATGATTATACACTTTTTGGCGTTTAGCTTGAGGCCATGGCTCTGGCACCAGTTGTCTGTTTCTATGAGGCCCTTTTGTAGGATGCTTGTGTCAGCTGGAGAGTCAATTATGGTGCCTAGTTTGCAGTCATCTGTGAACTTGGTCAGCCACAGTCCTTCAGTGTTGGCCTGTACCTCAGAGAAATATATACCGAACAAGAGAGGTCCCAGGATTGAGCCTTGTGGGACGCCACTTGTAACTGGTTTGGAGTCTGACATGGCTCCAGCAATTCTAACCATGTGGGTTCTGTCCTTGAGCCAGTTTGCAACCCATCTAGTGACATAGGGGTTTATATTTAAGCTGGTGAGCTTATCTATAATGCCCGAGTGGGGTATTGTATTGAGCTTTTATGAGTAATTCAGTTATCCTAGTCAATTGCATGGTAGTTTTAGTTGTGTTATTGGTACCGTAATTATCCCACTCAGACAAATGGTAAGTAAAGCCCCCCCCATAATAGATATTTTTTTATTGAAATTTTAACAAGTACGATGATATGACACCAATGAGAATATTACATTATCAACAAACATTTGTTATAATTATACTATAAAAGTATTACTAATAATACTGTAACTCTATATTAAACAGATCAGAAAGAAAAATATTAATTATAGAAAGAGAAAGCTATAAACATGTAAAAATCCCTATTCATGATACAAAATTATGCAGATATAAAATTTATAACTCATGCAAGTCAGACTTTACTCTATATTTACTTTATGTTAAAAGAAATTACAGATTAAGTAAAATAGTAATTAAAGTGTCATAATTCCAGAGCTGTATTCAATATTAAATTGTTCCAATTTAGGTAAATATTTTTTGTTTGTTTTTTCAGAACAAAACTTTGTCATAAATATATATATATATATATATATATATATATATATGACAAAGGGTCTCGATGCAGGGACTGTTCTTCCAAGTAAAGCAGCATGCTAATGTTGCAATCTGAGGAGTAGTTAATGCGAATTAAACATGTAATCTCTGCAAGCAATATCTACTACTCCTAATTTACTCACTGTGAATGCCCATTCACTGCTATGGGTCTATTTACAGTGCAAGTAAATTCAGTGAAGATGTAGGGGTATGGGTTAAGTTAGTGTGTGTGTGTGTGTGTGTGTGTGTGTGTGTGTGTGTGTGTGTGTGTGTGTGTGTGTGTGTGTGTGTGTGTGTGTGTATGTGTGTGTGTGTGCTTGTGTGTGTTTGTGAATGGTGTGTTGTTTTTTATGTATAAGTGTATGACTGTTTCCATGAGTGTAACTGAGAGTGGGAGGAGCCCCCCTGCCCACCTTAATAATGTGTGTTAAACCTAACCTTTACTCTTTCCCATCCCTAACCCTAGACCCTAACTTAATAAATTCTTCCTGTAACATTGCCACTATTCAAACAGATTTGAGGCAATTGATATGGGGGTTTTAGTATTAAGATCAGGAGAGGAAATACTTTTCCTTTCTTGATCTTTTGTGTGATCAACATTTTTGGGCTTTTGATTTTCTGTATTTTGAAACTATTTAATGCCAGTTTTAAGCACAACATTAAGAACACTCCATCATATAAAGGACAACAGTACATATAGTTACCTAGATTGATAGATAAATAATTGTAATTAATAGAATTCAGTCACTGCAAAAGATTTATAAATATAATATGTAGCTTAATAGAAGACCACAAAAGTGGTAACATAGTTCTATTATTGCTGAATTTTGGAGAAGTAAAGAAGAATTTTGGACAGTGCATAATAATCTTGGCAATTAAATAATGTTAACTAGATATAATTTATCTCCAAATTGAAACAAAATTACTCTAGTGAAAGATAATATTTACAAAGTTAGAAACAATCCATCATCATTTGCTTTTATTGTAGACAAATGGTACCATTTTAGGTTAATACCTATTTAATTGTTGACATTTCCAGTTATAGCAATATTATATTATAGCAATATTTATTACTATATAAAATCTTAATCATTGATTAATACATCTTAAGTGGATTTATTCATAAA
This sequence comes from Protopterus annectens, assembly GCF_019279795.1. Classification (NCBI taxonomy): domain Eukaryota; kingdom Metazoa; phylum Chordata; order Ceratodontiformes; family Protopteridae; genus Protopterus; species Protopterus annectens. Next base: position 1,521,806,931 of record NC_056741.1, on the reverse strand, counting down.
AAAGTTAGAAGGCATACTAAGTTCTGTAAATAAAGTATTACAATGAATAACAGAATAATTTATATTTGACACAGAAGAAAGTGAATCATCTGCAAACAATGGAAATTTTGGTTTCCGTTCCTTTCTAAATTCAAAAGCTTTGATATTGCAATTATCTTTACAATAGTTTACTGGAGGTTCATTTGACAGGGCGAAAAGTAATATGGATGGTTGTGGGCAACGTGCCTCGTACCTTTTGTACATATAATTTTTTTTGATGAATATAAACCAGTTTATATATATATATATATATATATATATATATATATGTATATATATATATATATATAGAGAGAGAGAGAGATGTTTACAAATCACTATTTTATTTTGCACAACATGTAAATAATAGCATAAATGGTATGTCCACAGAAACTCACAGCAGAACCCCAGGACATGTTTGCGGAAGGTGCAAAACAATGAAATAATATGACAATGCTATAAAATAGCAGCGTAATACACAGCAGCTTCACAGCCATAATACACCATGGTATGCACGGAAAGCCACAACCACGGTGCAAGGGTTGCCAAGGACTCGCGGCAGTGTTTGGCGTGGTAACTATGAATTAGTAGTCAATGCCATGCAAATGAGGCAGATAATACTGAATCGCAAAACCCCTGCCGGTGTAAGGCTGTACCAAACGGCGCAGCGGTAATACACCGAGGAGTGGCTCAGAGGGAATACATGTCACCTGCAGAGGGGTGTGCCACTGTAGGAGGAAGCACATTGGAGCTCAGCAAACCTGGGCTGTACATTGCACATCACAGCTGCAGGACCAGCGTGTGGGGAAATAGTTGAGCTGAGAGCACACAATGCGCGCAGAGGTGCATGTGCATGAGGATGACTACGTTCCCTTAACCCAGTCATGTGACGCTTGCCCCGCAAACAACATCGGAAACAGGAAGGTGATGTTGAGAATATGAGGAAATGTGGAAGAAGTGTAATTGGAGTAATAATGAGCAATCAACACTAATCAACCCACGAAGGCCAATCGGCGGCAGCTGACAACTCTGCATGCAGAAACCTGCAAAACGGGGTAGGGGAGGCATATGAATGCAAAGAAAGTAGGGGAGGTAGCAGATTGCAAAGAGTGAAGACCTGACACAGCAGAGCCAAGCAGACAGGCAGCACAACGGCGGCGGCACACAAAACACACGATATGCCATGTCCCAGAAACTACACATGACAGGGCTCTGCAGGATGCATGCCAAGAAATAGTAGGTGCAACGTGCAGAAATAGTAAGGGAAGGTCGAAAGGTAATCCATTGCAGGCAAGAGTAATGCAACACCAAAGGCAACAGCGTTGCAGTGCCAACGGTAAAACACGGAAGATAATCCCCAGATACGGCCATACAGACACACCCTATGACATCACCGGGTGCACAGCACAATAGTATAAAGTGTGAATGCACACAACACACAGCCGTGTACTCCCAAACGCTGCACCATAGGTGTAAACACACGGGGAACTTTTAAAATGTACATGTTGGGTGCTGCCGTGGCCGTGATCCATCAGCATGTATTAGAGACAGACGGTGTTGTGGAGGAGGGTGCCGACAACTACCGTAGGCCTCAGAGGAGAAGGAGAGTGTTCAGACCAAGGGTAACCTACCAGGGGCTACAAGACCTGGAGATAGTAGAGCGTTACAGGGTGGATAGGGACACATTACAGCAAAAAGTGGAGCTGTGCTGGCCACGCCTGAGAACAAGAAACAACAGAGGGGAACCCATCCCAGTGGACACAAAGGTATGTGTAAGCTTGCGAATACTGGCCACAGGTACCTTTCAAAGGCCAACTGGGGATATAATGGGCATCTCACAGGCATCAGCATCCAGGGTACTACACCAGTTTCTGGATGCCATGTTACCACATGCCAATGAGCATATATACTTCCCCAGATCTCAGGAGGATTTGGCTAGCAATATGCGCCACTTCCACCGTGTGGCACAATACCTGGAGGTACTGGGTGCGATAGACTGTATGCACATACAAATCAAGTCACCACCTGGGGAGCAGGGTAGACGCTACATAAACCGCAAGGGATTCCCTCCATCAATTGCCAGGTCGTGTGCAATGCTCAGGGCATTATCATGGATGTGTGTGCTGGCAGCCCCGGAAGCTACCACGACTCCCATGTCTGGCATGCCTCACAGCTGTACCAGGTATTTGCCAGGGGGGACATCCCACAAGGCCACCTTGTGGGGGATGCTGGCTATGCACTGGAGCCGTGGATGATGACTCCCATCAGAAATGCACACACACACATGCAAGAACGCCATAATGAGGCACACGCACAAACCAGAATAATCATAGAGCGTGTGTTTGGGATGCTGAAATCACGGTTCTGGTGCTTGGATACATCCGGTGGAGCCCTGCAGTAGTCTCCAGGCACATGTGCCCACATATTCATAGTATGTGCCATGCTACATAATATGATCCTGCGGAAGCAGCTGCTGCAGGGACATAACGGTGAAGGGCCACAAAGCTCACCACAACTGCCAAGGCCAGTCCAGGCACAGAGGGTTCAGGACCATGAACACACTGTGCCAGCCCCAGTAAGCAGACGGAAGCGTACCCAATATGCCTATGCCCTGGCAAAGAGGGAACGTATAACACATACTCTGACAGTGTAGGCCCCATGGACTGACACCTCCCTACCTGCACACACAGTGAAATGGACGGCACACAAACATGACCACCCATAAAGTGTACCGTATGGGTGGCCCCATGTGTGACTCCAACATAGGCAGCCCCCAAACACTGTACACCCAACAGCCAGTGGAGCATGGAACGCCAACACCTGAACAGTACGCGGGTCCTACAGCAGACGGCGTTGCTGTATGCTGCCACATTCGCCGCAGGGTGTATACATATAAACATATATATATATGTGTATATACATATATGTAGATAGATATAATTACATATATAGAAATATATGTACACATATACATATAAGTACTACAGTTAAGACAGGGAATCAGAGGGATGTAAGGTGACTGAGATGTAACACGCGATATCTGTACATAGTATACATAGTGAAACGACAACCTGAGCATCCGGGAGGTTTAACAGAAGAGGATACCGCCAACCATAGAATGGGCAACATACCGAAATGCATAACGCGTAGAAAGATCGCCAGACCACAGTACTGTAACAGTACATGCGCGGGTAATAGTATGATGATATGAGGGGAGAGGTAGACACTGCTGCCGGTGTCGTGGCCCACACAGGTACTGTGTGCAACCGTCCCCGTGAGTGCCGTAGTATGTGTATGTGTGCGGTGAGGGTGCTGTGTGTGTTACTGTATGAGTGTAATGTGTGTGTCTCCGTAATATGTGTATGTTGGTGCCATGTTAGAGGCAGAGTGGAATAATATGTGTAGGCATACGGTACACTAGCCACAGGCATATGTACACCAGTAGTCCCAAAGTAGTAGTGAGAGCCCCACCCTGGCAAGGCGTGTTGTGACGTAGAACGATACAAAGTTACAATGTCCCAGATTGTAGCACAGGAATATACCCCACAGGAAATGGAAAGGACGTATGTACTACTCATGCCAATATGTATGACACCGATATGCTAATTGCAAAACGATACGTTGGCAAAGTCACACAGCAATAGGTATGTACCGCGGAAATACGTATGTGCTACCCCAGTACTGACCGTGGCCACGTATCGGCCCGTAAACACCGCTGTGTGTTCTACAAGTGTCAAACAAGCAATCCCCATCTGAATAGGTGGCAACCACTGGCAAACAGGCCATCCCAACAACAGGACCACAATGACTGTAAATATCTGGGACAGAATGACAAGGGATAGTCATCACGTGCAAACAACCGCTGATATACCACAGATGTGACGGAGGAATACATGCATCAAGCACACACGCAGGCGATACCAACACCACATGACAACAACACAACCTACAATCCCATACCAACAGACAATTAACTGTCAACTCTCCAGGCAGGGATGGAGCACACAGACAACCATACTGTGTATGTAGAGATGCAAGGCCCACAACCCGTATCCGTCACCTACAACCTCCGATATCCCCCACCGTACATATTAAAGGGATACAAACCATAATAGCAGCACAAACATACAGGCAGTCAATGATATCTGCATAACAAGATACAAGCTGTAGTCGGTATCCCTGTCAAATGGTTCACTCACCAAAAAGGAGGCAAGATAAGACTATAAAAGTGAGGAACCAACCACAATGGACAAGTACGAAAGTGCTGTGCAAAAGTCACCAACAGTCCAACTAAGAAATCAATAGCAGCCCGTTGTTGAGTCCAAAAACACGTTCTTTATTTAATACATAAAATGTAGAAATAAGCGCTTTCGCGTGGGGAATCCACGCTTCATCAGATTTCAATAAAACATTGCTTGTGTATTAGTTTATATCCGCTAAAGCGCGGGAAATTAGCTAAATTAGTTATGCATAAAACCTGTTTCCTGTCTCGAGGCGCTCCCTAGGAGCATCAATCACATTTCGAACCATTCATGGAGGCAAACCAAGCCTCACAGGTGAATCTCTTATATTTTTTACTTAAAATCTTTGTAAATTAAAAACAAGGTTATATTAATAAATAATTCATTACTAGCCTTATGTCTATATTAAAAACTAGCAATCTGTGTTAAAGCGCTAAAACATATAAGGAGAATTATTTAGCCATAAATGAATTGAACTGGATCTTAAAGTTGGGAGCTCATTTATCACCAGGAATTAATAACACCATATCCATCAAACCAGTCTTACTATCCAGATAAACAATACTGATTTCTATATACACTAAAATCAAAATTAATAATTTTATATTGTATTCTTATTTATTGTTTTTAAAATCATGTCAATAATTGTTAAACTGGCTAGATGAGTTCAAAATATAGCCAAATATACATCCTTTATGCATCATATGCATTCAGCATATATAACTTCGTTTCTTGTGTGTTTTCTGCAGATATATTTAAGCATGATATTATACAAGTATAGACATGCATATATTTAGGCATTACATCTTCAATAGGTTATATAGACAGTATTTACAGAGACACTATGTGATTAATCAATAAAAACAAATAAAGTTATGCGAACAGGGATGTTCATAAAGATATAGTAGATTTATACATTATTTGCTACCATCTTTTAACATTCGTACTCATTCATGGTAGAAACTATCATTAATAATAGAGCTGACGCCTCTGTTTTTATATAGCGACACATCTCTTTCAGTTCCCCGTTTTTCCACTATACTTCTGTAAATATTTCACCTTATAAATGTCACCCATTGAATATAGGCAGCCTCTATTAAGAGTAAGCCATTTGCAATATAGGAGTCACATTTAGCAAAAGTAGCTTATATTTATTCACACGTTGAGGAGTTTTTTATTTTTTATTTTTTATTTTTTCATGACTCAGTTTTATCATAATAATGTCCGAGTTATGTGAAATAGTGTGGTGCATCAACACAAGTCGCCATTAACATCACTATAAGACTCTGAAACAACATCATAATGTGTATATATAAAAAACATGCAGCATTAAAGTAGCGACTCATTTTTGTTGTGATTTAGAATATTGAAGGATTTCATATAAAGTACATCAATTATATATGTTCCGATAAATGCACTTTAAATTTTACAAATATGTATCTTGAATTTTTAATTTTATATTTATTGTCTAAGCAACAAACAACACGATCCATTCATTCACTAATCATTGGCTCATGCCTTTATTAAACAGCGCTGACTGTGTATATAAAAAAGAAAGGAAAAAGGGACACCGTCATTTAACGGATGAGTTTAACGCTAACTTTTGAAGGTTTCTTACAGCGCTCTTTATAACATGTTTAATGTTTAAGCACACGCAGCTGATATAATGTATCATGACATAAATACATCACCAGTAAGCAACTATCAAATAGTATATAAAGTTGCATTTATGTAAATGGATCACAGCAATACTGAATGTAAAAAATCTTTTAACATTTTTCACAAGGCTCCTCTTAATATGTTTTAGCGCTTTAACACAGATTGCTAGTTTTTAATATAGACATAAGGCTAGTAATGAATTATTTATTAATATAACCTTGTTTTTAATTTACAAAGATTTTAAGTAAAAAATATAAGAGATTCACCTGTGAGGCTTGGTTTGCCTCCATGAATGGTTCGAAATGTGATTGATGCTCCTAGGGAGCGCCTCGAGACAGGAAACAGGTTTTATGCATAATTAATTTAGCTAATTTCCCGCGCTTTAGCAGATATAAACTAATACACAAGCAATGTTTTATTGAAATCTGATGAAGCGTGGATTCCCCACGCGAAAGCGCTTATTTCCACATTCTATGTATTAAATAAAGAACGTGTTTTTGGATTCAACAACGGGCTGCTATTGATTTCTTAGTTGGACTGTTGGTGACTTTTGCACAGCACTTTCGTACTTGTCCATTGTGGTTGGTTCCTCACTTTTATAGTCATATCTGCATAACAGCAACATCTCGCATGGGAACCACAATCAAAGGCGGATGCATACTTGCATGCGTTGTTTAAAGGAATACAACAGCCATGTTACACATCCGAATGCAATACGCCATCAACAGACATCGTCAGGACAGAGACACACACATGTCGAACCAAATACTATACCCAACACACACAATCCACAGCTAACATCACTGCGAAATGCACCTGTCACCACACATAGCGGCTGCAGTTACACATAACATAACACAATACAGACCATCTCCACGAAGGTAGGGCAAATAGCCAATGCCCAGGTGAGGAATCCAACTATAACCCAGTTACGACGTGTAATTTCTCAATGGAGTAGATGCACAGGTGATATGCACACAATTACTCACTGAGGAACAGCAATTGGTGGGATGAACCCACATGTTGCAGGTATCGACGGATATAAGGATGACTCACAGGATATTCAAACCGTATGCTCATACCGAACCAACAGTGTACAACCGAAAGAGAAATAAAAAGGAAAGCCGATACACGGAACAAAACACGGAACGAAACACCGACAATGTATGTAGAACACACGATATGTACGGGTGTGTAACGTATGATGTGTATGACGAAGCTGTACTGTATGGGAATGGTGTTTGTAAGTAATGACACTTGTCCATAATGCAGAGAGTGGTGAAAGGTGGTTATGTAGTGCTATCCTGCTGAGCATACCAACGACTGTGGACACCATGTGCACAGCAGTGGGACATCATGTACACAGCCGAGACACCACAAGGGCTGCCACAGGGGGGCATTAGAGAGAACAATGCCAGACCACACGCCGATGCTGGCAGTGGATGTCCAACAAGGAAGTGCCATAGCAGGGGATAGGACATGTATGTATACTGTCACAGCACACATGTGTATGGGCATATACCGTCGATGTCATATGTAATGTGCGGCCGACGTGCACGAATGTACTGCAGTAGGGGATACTATGTCAACTATGTGTAATGTAAAGCTGTCAGGGTGGATATGACAGACATTATACACAGTATCACAGGCATATCATGCATAACAGAGGTATCGCCTATTGGTATGTACAATAACAGGATACATATGGCCTGTAGGTATGGGACAGAGTAGTAGCATCATAGCCATCCGAAATGGAAGGGACACCAAGTAACCATGCCCAAAGGATCTGTAGCAGGTGCACCGTGGGAAACAATGAAGTCTGGCAGGTCCATGTGTAAACACATGTGCAGTGTACACAGTAGTGTCACCTCCCCATGGTAGTGTCCTGTGAACAGCAGAGGCGGGTGTCAACTGCATGTCTACACAGTACCGCTGCTGTGGTGGTACCATGACTACGTGTCACCCAAACAGCAAGGGAGGTATCACATGAACAGTGCCACTGTGTGTCCCTGTGGGATGTGCACAGGACCTATGTTCCACAGCATGGTGTGTGTTGTGTCTGCGGAAGTAACACAGAAGCCCAGTCCATGCAGTGTGGCGTGTGTGCACATATCCATGAGCAGTCCGTTCACACTGCCCACCGCAAATGTCATGTATGAGGAGTATATGCATCAGTAATGTGGAGGACATGGTCCGTGTCAGAGCAGAAGACACCCCTGCGTATGTGGTATGCAGATGTGTACAGATGTGTTTTCCGTATGTCAGCCACATATGTAAACCGTCCGAGCCTGGTACACATCGTGGCATGACAATGCTGTGCCATGTAAAGTTGTAGCCGTTGTGGAAGGTACACCATAAATGTGGAATTGTACCCTTGACCATGTGTAGATGTGTGTATGCCACAGGTACAATGGCTACCGATGTACCAGCATCACACACAGTACAGATAGGTGTGGCCCTGCAGAAGTGTATCCATGCCACAGTGGAATACGGTAACCACAGGACCGTGTGGGGCATATGTGTGTACAGCAACCATGTACAATGTGATATGTATGTACGGGGCCAGTATCCATGTGATAGTCAGTGGGTGAATGTTGCTATGCAAAGGTGATGTGCATGCACCATGTGTCATGCATCCTGATGCCATGACACCCACATGATGTATCCGCCACACTGACACCCGTATGGTCGGTATCGGTATGAGCTGGTGGAGCAATAATGGTGCCAGGTATGTAGGCATGGGATATCTAGGCATGGACAGTACTCTGTGACAGCATGTTGTGTATGTAAGCAAATAGTGAACATGAGGGGCCCCATGACTGAGGACTGTGTAATGCCATATGTACCTGACATGTAGTAGGTACTATGATATGCTTGCACCACTGTGTGTCCTGTCCATGAGTCATATAGCATAACATCCTGAGACACATGGTATGATGTGCAGGTGGATGTGTACGTTGCCAATACCAGAACGTGGAATGGTGCTGAAGGGCAATGTGAGGACAACGTCTGATGTGTTGGCCTCTGTACCACCCCAACCGCCCATGCAACGGTACGACAGGTGGCCAGCATGTGTATGTGGCATGCTGTGGCACACACAAGCCCAACAAGGGTGCCAGGAAAGGAATGGAGGCCATCAATGTGTGCGGGAAGCACGTTCGTGAGGATGTGCCCCAGTGCCATTCAGAACAGTCCAGTCATGGGTGTATGACTACAGTCCCACATGTGCAACACAGTGCCACCCATGGGTAGTGCGAGAGATGCAGCTGTGCGGCGGTCAGGGTACACAATGTCCGACAACAGGCTAGCAGTGAATATAGCGGGCTGGTGCGGAGACACATACCAAACAGGTTGGTGGGACATAACAGTCAGGGACATCGGAGGGTGACATCGGGCCAGTGTCCCAGGACATAACGTCTGCATGTCAGTACCATGTATGTGTCCACAGGGACACTATGATGTCCATGTATGGATTGCGACCCTGTAGTGAGTGAGAGTGTGTATTGTTGGTAAGTACACCATCGCCTGGCACGTTGCCAACATTATCTCGGTCTGCAATGCCTGGGTGACTATTGTATGTGACATCGAATGTGGATGTAGACAAACAATACAGACATACCACCACACTGCCTGAGGCCCCACACTGCAATGTGCGGCAGTCATGTTTAGGTAGCTAGCCTTGGAGCATGTGATGGACCTCAAGGACCCACCATGGCTGACAAGTGATGCACCCCACACATGTGAATATACACCACCGTGCAACAGCCTGCACATGTGCTCGTACATCAAATGTGCATGAAACATGACCACCACCGTGGTGTCTGTGAACAGGTCAGTACCACCATGTCTCTGTGTGGAATCGCATGGTCTCTACCATTGTGTACATGCTACGGAAGTGCACTGTGGAATGTGACAGCATATGTATGTACACTGTCCATCTGCCGGGGTGTCATGCCATTAACAACTGCTGTCAGCAGACGTCAGTAGTACTGGCTGTAGTACACATGTTCCGTGTATGCTGCGATGGGTATGTTTCCAGGGTGTGGCTAGCAGGGCCGTGAAGCATATGTGTTCATCCACCAAAGGGGGGATAAGCCCAGGTGCAACACACCAGACACATGGAGGTAATGTGCATGCTGAGGTAGTATAGGTATGGTATGTGTTGTGTAATGTGTCAGCCAGCTGGGCGGAGTGCATGCCTTAAGCATGTGTAGGTACATGGGTGTCTATTCTAGGGAAGTGTGGGTTGCTGTCAGCACATGGCAGTATCAGCTGTCTGAGGTCCAATGTACAGTATAACAACACAGACAGCATGTAACCTGCGGTGTACAATGTCAGCTCTGTTGCGTGTTACAATGTGTCTAGCGGTCACAAACACGGGTATCCGCACATTGAGCACCTATGATGCATTGTGTTAGGCAACTATCCAGGATGTGTGCAAAACACTGTGTGATGTGTGATCCCCTCATCTGTGGGTGTTGCAGTCCAGGTATGTGCCTGGGAGGTACGATCCGTGTACAATCCATACTTGCAGGCATGCTGCGCAGAGCATGGAGGCAGGTCCCAGTCACTGCAGAGAAATGTGAGTGGTGCAATAGTGTGTGTGCCTTGCTTGTGTGCAGCACAGTGGAAGATGCAAGCATTGTCCCACATGACCCCATGCTGTGCCTTCCTGTTACAGCCCTGCCGGAGACAGTTATGTGACACCACCACAGAGGCAGTATAGCATGTGAAGATGTACATGTGTGCTCCACACCCCAGGCAGATGGCTGCAGGTCATGTGTGCCACAGCAGTGTGGTCGACCAGGACTGTCATAGCGGTCAGATACCACATGCCTGTACAATTACAGTATGAGAATAGGCAACAGTTGCAGTGACAAGGTAGGTCAATGTACAGTGTCCCTGTGTTCAGACCACTGCCTACTGTACACTTGGCTAGACACACACCCAGAGGGTGATGACACCGGTGAGCCATCGCATGTCCCAGTACACATAGCCTGTGTAATGCCATCACAGGGCGGTCACAATAACACATTGTATGAGAGATATATTGTACCAGGCGATGTGCCATGTGTGCATATGTTGAGTTGCACAGCTGTTCACACGTCCGCAACATATCAGTGCATGATGCCTAGTGTAACATGATGTGTGGAACTGCACTGTGATCCACAACAGGGTCATCCGAGACAGGTGTGTTGTGAATGGTTTAACCCATGGTTCCGCGGGATATACACTGGTGCTGTTGGCTGCCATGCTGGGGGCCAGCAGTGGTGCCTACAGTGGTCATACAGACATACTGCACACATTGTTCTGGCAGGAATGTCCATTGTTGTAGATGATGTGTTACTACGTGAAGGTAGGTGTGTGTTGTGAATGTTACCCATCCAGATGTGACCATCAGGTGCAGTCATGGTTGTCGACAGCATCACACCCATCCACAGCTGTCTGCACCCTGTACCCAGAATGGGTATCAGCCACCCACGTACTGTGTGACTAATGTGCAGATGGCGGAATACCTACTACAGGCTGGCTAACAGTGTTATCTAGGAAGGCTATGTGATGGCTGGAATACGCCATTTTAATGTATAATGATGGTATCCCAATGAATTACATGGAATCACATATAGTAAGCCATGGCTGGCATGTAAACCATGTACAACAATGACTGTGTGACAGAGCCAAACAATGCGGAGCAATGTTGAACATGCACCCGTGAGAACACCAAATGAGGTATGTTGCACGTATTGATGTACAACTGTCAGCTATGGGCACAGCATGGATGCAGACGCACATCCCCCACAGGCAGTACCACTCCATGTTGGTAGGGGGGCATTGCATGAGTACATGTGACAGTTGCTGTACCGCCACATGTACTGCATATCCGTCATATAGGGGTAGCAGTGGCACGTGACTGTCAGACATGCCTGTACATACGACCATGTCCCACAGGATATGTGTTTCGTGTGTACAACACCTGTCGTACCATCATCAAGCTGTGTAGTGTATGGCTGCCAGTGTACCTGTGTGACATGTTGTGCAATGGGTGCAAAGGTACGCAGTAGCGCATTGCATGCCCACATGTCCCACACAGGTGCATAGCCTGAACATACAATACAAATAGGGTGTTGGATAATAGCAACCCACAAGAGGTGATGGGTACGGGTGGCAACCCACTTACATCTGTCCGGGTAAGGTGTGCATGTCCATGACACATTAGCACCTGAGATGTTAGCAGTACAGCTGTACAGGGCGGCATGCATATTTGATCACTAATACCTTTGCGTGTTCCACCACTGGCCTGTTGACAGACAGACACCAACACAATGTGCAGCATTGACATGTGCACAGCACATCACCGCTGGCTACAGTAGAACAGGGTTACTGTGTAGACATGTGCACAGAACATCTGTGCCAGCCACAGTCAAACACGGCATGTGTTGATCCCCACTGTCATTGTAGCCCATGCCACAGACAGATGTTCATGCATCTGTGTATGTATGGCTGGGAATGTCCCTGGCCTAGCAGTATAGCTGTGTCAGTGTTGCGAACAACATACTGAATGGGCTGGGTGTGTGAGGTGTGCGTCATACGTGTATGGTCCGATGGATGATACCATCAGTGCCCCCGCTATGTGAACATCCCTGTCCCCATAAATGGATACCTATGCTGTGCCCAACACCACAGTCCCTGTGGGAGGGATGGTGCTGTGTGGTGCACCCACCGACATGGCGGTGGCAGCAGGCACTGGATGTAAACATATGTGGTACCCATGTCAGGCCAGGGTACCATCCATGTGCACGGGATATCATTGTGCGGGCACATACAGCACTGTATTGAACAATATCACAGCACATAGCACCTGTCAGAGGTAATGTGTATGCATGGATGTGCGATACCAGCATGCACCATACACACCCCCACCAAGCAGCATGCTGCCTACCTTGCAGAAGGCCATTGTCCACACCATGATTATAGACATGCGTAATGTCCATATACACATAGCAATGACATATGGAATGGACAGCCACCCTTCCAATACCAGTATCCCCTAGGTGGGACACATCCCTGTGCCATGTATGTGACATACCCTGCCATACCATGCAGCCCTGTCCAGCAAGGCTGCACGTGTCATCACAGTCATACATGGTGCGATGGCCAAATGGCACTTGCACTATCAACTGTCCAGAGCAGTAATGTGGCACTGATGCACCTTGTGGTGTCACAGGTGCTGTGTGTTGGCGTGTACAACGTGCGAGCGCACATGCTATGTATGACAATCCCTGCTAATGTCATATGATTACACATTGTCCCATGTGTATCACATGTGCAATACAGGCGAGCCGTGGCAGGTTGTCCAACACCTGTAAAGTGCTGTGTAGATGTACATGGCACAACACATGCATGTACAGGTGTCCACGTGTATGTGTGCAGTGCCACCACTGACGTCCATAATGGCTGCGTCTGTGATGCCTACCGACATATACACAGCATCCAGGTGAACAGTAGGACTGTGCGCACATCGGGACATATGCCGACTGGTATGAACACAGGTGCAGGCAGGTACACATGTCCACAGCAGGTTACCATCTACATGGGGTGTGTACAGTGTGATGAGTTGACACACAGATATGATATGATACCCCCTGCCTAACGGTGTGACAGCAACACGTCAGCTGTGTCAGTGTCATGATGCATCGCAGAGATTACTGTGCAGATGTTGTACATGTCATAGCAATGTATGTCCAGCGGTATGCCAGTACATCAGTGTAAATGTGACCTGTCACCATCATTATGTCTTACAGATAATGCCTCGTTCACGGCTGCCAGCCTTCAGCCGCCAGGAGGATGACGTAATCATACCGTTGCTCCATGACAACTATGACCTGCTATTCAGCCATGTTCCACAGCAAGCGCAGCAGCGGGATGACCTGTGGCAGGATATGCGCAGGAGGGTGAACGATGTGGGTGGCAACAACCGCACCTACCAGCAGATACTCCGACACTGCATGGACCTAATACGGCACGTGAAACAGCGTGCCGCCGCAATCACCAGAGAACAAGGTGGAACAGGTGGTGGGCCACCAACCCATCCCCCACTCACACACACGGAGGAGCTCCTGGCCAGTCTGGGGACACCCAGGGAACAGCATGCAGAAACACTAGCTGCCATCGTGGAGGTGGGTGTCTCCCAACCAATGAGCCTGGAGCTGCCTGGTAAGTCAGTCTTGCATATGTGTATGATATCTGCCGTAGGTGTGGGTGTCACAGTACACCACATAATGTACCAACACATGCCAGGTATATGGGCACACAAGCCGCATACTACAGTATGCTACGTTGTGTTTGCAGACGTGTGCATACCACATGCTATCACACAGGTACATGATGTGACATGCACAGTGCTTACTGTGGCTACAGTCATGGATAATGTTTATACTGTTGTGTCGCCCCTATACAGGTACCTCTGGCGTGTTGCACAGCCATGGGTCCATCGCAGGTGAGACTGTTGTTAGTAACAGGCATGTTACAGTGTATAGTTATTCGCCATGTGGCCAGGTATAACATGCACACCTGGGTTCTGCTCCAGTCACGGTATACAGGTCGCACCACCAGACACACACATGCCACCCATGTGCAGTAGATACAACCGTTAGTATACACCGGCATGAAACCACAGTACCTGTCAGTGTGATATGTGCAGTCAGCTATGCATACAATGGTGGAGGTGTTCTACAATGGATGCATATGTAGTATGCATTGGAACACCATTTGTATGCGCACACAGTACCACATAGTGAGCTGTGATCTGGGCAGCACACAGGTGTTACCAATGTGACATATGCCCTGCATTGTGTGCACATCGCGTTGTGACATGGCACATGACATGTCCCACGCGTGGTGTTCTGTCTGCAATATTGTCACACCATGACATGACCTACGCCCGACATAGCAAACATCCACACTGTTGTCTGCATAGCCCTCTGGATTGTGACACCTCCGACTTGTATGGGTGTATGTCACATGGGCCACCACAGGGATGGGTACACGATGCCCATCACACACAATTGTCCATGACCCAGTCAAACATGGCCATGGGTGATAGCCACAGGCATGTTGCCACACAGTACATCTGGAGTGGATAGACACCGTTGCACATTGTCCACACATAGTGCGATCATAGCCGTAGTGGACCACCTGTACATTTGATGTGGTACACCAGACAACTGGAATGCCTGTCTGCAGCCACCGGAGGTGCCACCAATGTCTACCATATATGTGCTGTGGAACAGCATGACTGTGTTGCTGACATGGCAATGCAATGTGTCCATGTTATGCATCACACAGCAACATACCTGTGTCCTGTTGCCATGCAGTGGCACAGTGCCTGTACTCCCCACTGTATAGCTATGTACATGGCTCACACCAACCACACCTGCACAGACATCTTTGTTACACATGCATTCTATCCGTAGCCTGTACACATAACACTGCACTGTGAAGCCCAGTATGATGCGGTGCTTGTGGTGGGACACCATTGTCACATGTCCACATGTTATCGCACATGTCAGCGGAGTACATGTCAAAGTGACGCCAGCCATGTGTACTGTTAACCTGCCTGTGGCCACATGGTGTATCACGGTGACGCATGCAAACTACCATGAATGTGTGTACTGCATGCCTACTGATATGACACCTGCTTGATGTAGTGTGCACCCCAGGGCAGTATGCATACTAACACTATTAATGTCTGGCCTGCATTCTCTGTGCTGTGGTGTGGGAATGCTGCATGCCATCTGCAATATCACATGCATGATGTGTTTGCGTGTGTGTGTGTCTGCGTGCGTGTGTCTGTGTGTGTGTGTGTGTCTGCGTGTGTGTGTCTGCGTGTGTGTGCGTGTGTGTGTCTTTGTGAGCGTGTGTGTCTGTGTGTGTGTGTGTGTCTGCGTGCGTGTGCGTGTCTGCGTGTTTGTGTGCGTGTGTGTCTGTGTGTGTGTAATGTATCTTACAGTATGTCTTTGTATTCACAGGTGGTGTAGGTGCGTTCCCCTCCTGTGGTCCATCTGATGCTAGTGTCCCCACAGATACTAGCGGTGATGACCATATGCATGAGGTACAGCCAGGGTTGTCAGGGGCAGAAGCTGTGCCATTGGTTACCATCCCACCTATGTCCCCCTCATCCCCGCACATGGTTCTGATGCCGACACATACCACATCACCGTTGCCCATAGAGGAAGGACAGTCAGCGTCTGTTGGCATTGAGCAGGAATGTGTGGTGGCTACAGAAGGTGCACATACACACCATGTTGCCAGTGTAATGACTGGTGATGTGCCACACAGGCATGTGGCTGGTGCTGCTCGTAGGAGGACCTCTGGCAGACATGCACCTGCTGTACAGGGTGCAGCAGCTGGTATCACCAGACGCATGTTCCAGACTGTAATGGCGGCACAGGCACGTGCTGAACGGCAGAACCAAGAAGGGCAGAGGCTGCAGAGGGCCGCAATCCATTCCCTAAATGACAACATCCAGTCATTGGCGAATGCTCAACAGCAGATTGCTAATGTACTGGATAGGCGATTAGGTGAGATGGTTGGAATCCTCGACCGAGGCATGTCAATCCGGCGTGAGCTGTCTGTGCTGGAACACCTGGTAGGGGTGAGGCATAGGACACGTGGCGTGGGCCAGCAACACCACCTAGTGTAGGTCGGTTAGCGTGCCACCTCTCATGCCCACTCACACAGTGCGGTAGCAGCAGTGCAGCCGGTGCTACACCGACCACACCAGGACACAGCAGGCTACGTGGACGTGGCCCTGGCCGGTCCCAGCGTGGACACAGTTCCAGCGGACATGTGTCATCGGAGAGTGGCCACTCCACACCTCCACTCGGTAGTGCCTGTGCGACCCCAGGCAGGCACGGGTCATGTGGCCGCAGACAGACACAGTGAGCCATACAACCTGCACTGTAAAGTCTGGCACTGCCAAGTATACCCCGTGTAGGCATCACATATGGCTGAACTGTGTACACACATACCCACACACAGCAGACACAACTGTAGGGCTCCACCACATCCACATGCATTCTGCACAGTCATGCCCAGTAAATGCACCGGCCCTTACACACACACATGATGTCATCCATTGGTACAGCCTATGCCCCTGGCAGACACATCACCCTGTGCATATGATGAAGCCTCTGCCGCATCACTGTCATCCACACCATCGGTGCACGGTTATGCAAATATATTCTGATGCACAGGGTGGACAAGATAGTGAGAGGTGTATGTGATACCTGTGTACGCATAGCGTGTGATGTATATGTTGCAGTGGTTGGGTATGACAAGTAACAGGTGCGTATGTGACGTGGGTTGTGTACTGTCATCATGCAGCAGACATACCATGTAGTGCAGGTGCAGCATGCATTGAGCTGTGTACACCATATGTGTGACGGTTACATGTGTAGCACCATGTTGGTTCTGTTAACCTGTATGCCTCATATGGTGTACACGCATGTGCCTACTGGGAGCACTGTTATCAGTCCCCCACGTGTAGCTGTGGGTTACCCACAGGCACATCTGGCAATATCAGCATACCACATGTACCCGCAACCTGCCTGGACACCTACATAGGTACATAGCTGCATAGTACATACTAGGCTATGTGCCCTACGGCATGTGTAAGCCTAGCCAGTGTGTGTGTGGCTTTCACTGCCCCTTAGGATGAGGATACTATATCCATTGGTCTGCTGTCCCTCTGTCCAGCCATGACACAGAGATGATTCCTGGGGCATACCTATGATCTCCCATCCACACGTCAGGATTACTCTTGGACAGAGTCAGTGAGGGGCTCTGCTTCACAAGGGCTGAGAATCTGTTCCATGGTGTAGGGAGTCTCTGGGCGATGAACCTGTCCCTCCAGCACGTCCTATTTATATCCGTGTTGAGGTTTGTGTCTGTTGCTCTCGTGCCTGTGGTTGTTTGGATCCTATGAGGTGGAGCATGTCCATGAAACCCAGATTGGACATGGCCTTGTATGTCAGGCACAGATAACCTTGGAGCAGACGGTATGAGAATGTATAGAGCCGGAGTTCCCTCAGTCGGGCAGCGTGTGACATATGTTTCAGCCCCTTTATCCTTGTATTGGGGAATGTTTGGGGTCCTTCCAACTGCTGCAGGTGTCAGGTTAGGTACATTCCGAATGGGGCGTTGTACCCAATCATTGGTCTGATGCGTGAAGAGTACAGGGGTACAATGACCTCCCCTGATCTGGATGTGAATCCCTTCATGACCAGGTGGGCAATGTGGAATGTCTTCCCAACCACATTGGCAATGTGAGTGTCAAGAGAGGTTACCGACAAGTTGGGTCCCCAGGTCCCTGATCACGTCAACCGTGTTTAATGGATTACCACCTATGTGGTAATTCGGGGTTAACTTGCCTTTCCCAAAGGGTAGGTCTATACCTTCCCTGGCATGTAGCTTCAGGCCATGGCTCTGGCACCAGTTATCCATTTCTATGAGACCTCAGGTGGATGTCTGTGTCTGATGGGGTGTCGATTATGGTGGCCGGTTTGCAGTCATCTGCATACCTTGTCTGCCACAATCCCCCTATGTTTGCATGCACGTCGGAAAGTTGAATGCCAAACAGGAGGGGGCCCAGGACTGAGCCCTGTGGGCCACCACTCGGGACCAGCTTGGAGTCTGACATGGCACCAGGAACACTAACCCTGTGGGTTCTGACCTTGATCCGGTTGGCAACCCATCGTGTGACATATGGCTCTACATCTACGCTGGTGAGCTTTTCTATGATGCCCGCATGGAGTTTGGTTCGAACGCTGTCGCCAGGTCATGGTAGTCTGTGCGAACTGACGTACCCCCATCAATGGCCTTAGTGACTCTTCCGAACAGGTCGACCAGGCTCAGGAGGCAGGATCTGCCCTTGACTAAACTGATGTGGGTATGTTCCAGTATTTGTCGGTCCCCAATGTCTTCATTTATGGGCTCCATTATGGTCCCCTCCATAGCTTTGCAGACAAGGCTTGTCAAGCTTATAGGGCGGTGATGTCTAGAGTCCGTAGGAGCACCGCCTTGGTGGAGTGGGACCACAGTTGTCGTATGCCATCCATCGGGTACGTAGCCTGTAGTAAGGCTGAGATTAAACAGCAGCCTTATGTGCGGGTTGAGGTCCTCATTGAGGTTGTGTAGCACACAGCAGGGGACACTGTCCGGTCCCATTGATGCTGTGTTCTCTGCTTTACAGAGAGCAGCTCTCACCTGGGCATTCGAGATGTTTGGGAGGCAAGACTCTGGTGGGATAGATACCTCCCCTCTTGGGGGGGTAGATATATGCACGGAACCTGTCTGCCAGTTTGTTGGCAATGTCTGTGGGTTCAGTGATCATTGTACCATTCTAGACTAATTCCGAGCATAACTGTGAGCTTCCACCCATGTTCCTACCATAGCTAAGGAAGGCCTTATGGTTGTCTTATGTGTCCTTTGCAAGTCCTCTCCCACAGGCGGCCTTGGATGATTGTATGAGTGATCGTATGTTACCGCCAGTATTGATCAGTGATGCCTTCCCTGGTAGTGATATTGCTCTGTCATGTAGTAGCTTTCTCCTCTTGTTGTACGGTTTGTTTATGGCTGGGGTCCACCAGACCGTGTGCCTGCCTTTGGTGGACAAGGTCCTGATGTTATTAGGGATTGCTTGATCCAGACATTCCTGGGGGTGCTCATAGAAGGCATTTGTAAGGGTTTCACCAGCGTGGCCTGTGTTTTCCACTGGCATGGAGGCCTTGTAGGGTACCACACCAGTCATATGACGTGTGGGGTTCGCTGTGGAGAGGACTTCACTGTGGTCTCCCTTGCCGGTGTTGGGGGTGGGATGTGGATCTCCAGTGAGATCACTATATGGTCTGATCTCACCGTTGAGGGATGTACATCCTGTGTGGAGCATGTCGTCCCCATGTGTGATGATCAGGACTAGTATAGTTCCTCCCCTTGTGGGTATGGTGCATAGTTGTTCCACAGCATTCGGGTGTATGAACACCTGGAACCTTTGGTCTAGGGTGTTGGGTCCTGGGTAATGTTCCCGGTCTATGTATGGGTGGTTGATGTCACCCAATATGATGGTGTTGTGAGAGCATTCATACTCCCCAGTGTCTTCAGGAAGGCTGTGTGGGTATCCTGGGTTTGGGAGGGTGGTCTGTAGCATGCAACAAACTGTAGGGCAGTCCTACCCATGGTTAATTGCACCTGGATGGTCCCCGCTGCTACGTGCATTTCCGCCAACCTGGAGGTGTGGGTATCCTTCATGGAAATGGAGACTCCCCCTCCTTCTGTGGTTCGGTCCGGGTTAGGGTCCTGAACGCGTGATATGAGGTATGACCTGATAGTGCTGGGGTGCTCTCAGGAGCCCTGAACCAGGTTTCAGTCACAGCACTGACATCGATGTCCGTCATACTAAGGAGGGCTTTTGAGGGCGTGCAGCTTGGGCATAGACTACTGGCATTGAGCAGTATTACCCTTAGTTTTTTCCAGGTTTGTAGTCTAGGGCGGTAGGTTTATCATTTCAGCCTTGCCTGCAGTGGGCACTGTGGGGGTGGCAGGAGCCTTTGCCAAACTCATGAAGCCCAGGGGTGACAGGTGCAAGCCGTCCCTTGCGAAGGAGCGTGGCGTGTCAAGTATGTCATCCCAGGCAAGAGGACATTGGACCCCCTCAGACTGACACTGGTAATCAGGCCAATTATCAAGGATGATCATTCGGACTCAGTATTGTGGCATCATTCTTGATGAGGGTGGGATACTGCTCAGGGTCAGGGTCATGCTGGCCTGGGCTACACAATCTGAGAGCCCCTCTATGTCTCCTTTCATATATCCCAGGGAGGTATGTCTCCGGTCGTTGACACCAGCATGGACAATGACCGCGTCATACTTGTACATGCTGCGGAGTGACCTGAGTGCTTGTGTTATGTGGTGGATTCCAGCGCCCGACAGGCAGCCTACTGTGATCATTCCCTTGTTCAGTCTGGTGGGTGGGACGTCGGTGTGTCTGACTATGGCATCACCTATTACAAGTGTGTCTGGCATTGTGTGTGACCTTAAGGGCTGTGACTGTTTAGCACACTGACATTGAGAACTATGTGTTGCATGTCCTATGTCTTGTGGAGGCAGTTGCTTGGGTGTCTGCTTTGGAGGCCTCAGTAGGTTCGGTACATGTTTTAACAGTGCCTCCGAGTATGTCTTTGTGTGTTCATGTGTTTGTTTAGCATTTGTAATAGTTCCATGTGACACTGGGTTTGTGGTGTGCATGGTGTCCTTCTCCTCCCGTCTGGTCTTGCCAGTCATGGGTTGAGAGAGCTCAGCCTCCTGTCTGGCTATATAGTTGCATCTCTCACATGTATTTTGTTTTGTGGGGGAGGTGCGGGTTGTCCGTGTCCATGAGGCACCTGTAACATTGCCTCAGGATGCCCAGTTTCACCAGCTGAACAGGAGAGGTCGCTAGCAATTGACCCTTCGACATGCCAGAGAACGTGAATGCGTTTGCTGTG
Source organism: Protopterus annectens (assembly GCF_019279795.1). NCBI lineage: Eukaryota > Metazoa > Chordata > Ceratodontiformes > Protopteridae > Protopterus > Protopterus annectens. The sequence goes on along the minus strand of NC_056741.1, from coordinate 1,521,785,471 downwards.
TAACTGGGTCATCAGGGACCTATAGGGAAGTGGGTACTCAAGCGGATTCTAGGCTAGTGTAGTACTCCGTCTAGTATACATGTACTTTACCTATGTAAGAATACTTTGGGAGCAGGTGCTGAGCTTTTGTGATAGAGAACAGACAGTTTAGATTGCAAGTAGAGAAGTTCTATGTGAAAACCTGCGGAGCACGGAGCCAGATATAGTGTAACGTTGTTTACACGGTACCTGACGCACATGTCCACACATATACTGCACCTGATGCCTGTGGTCAGTGCCACAGACTACGGTGGACAGAGACATCACATACATGGCATGACACAGTACAGGTATGGTGACATTCTGCAGGTGTCGTACACAGCATGCTGGTGACTGACCGCAGGTGTCACCTGTCAGCTGTGGTGCACGCTGTGCAGCAGTAGGATGCTGTACCGGTACAGGAATATGTCCGCAATCGCGGGGTGTACACCACTATGGTGCACACCCCATTGTGTGCAGATGGGGACACCTGCCTGTGTGGTCAGCACCCTCACAATACAATGCACCCACACGCCATGTCACAGGGGGCAGACTTGCACAGGTGGCCAGTATGGCTCACAACTATGGCATTGACAGGGTTGTACAATGCAGCACCAGTATGGGATGGTCACCCTGTGTGGTTAGTGTCTGTTCACAACACTATATCTGCATACACCCTCACAACAGGCAGCAGACATACAGACATGTTGACACACTCACATGGTGTTGACCACACATGTCTACACGGAGGGACGATGTGTTGCATGTACTGCACCATCCACATCCATGCACCCCACACTGAGGTATGTATAGATCTCTACCATGGTGTACAGTGATGTGTGGCACGTGGGACATAGTCCCCCCAATCTGTGGCATACATGGGCACACATTCCTGCACACATGTCGGTGCTGGGAATGCCACACCCGCTATATGGGATATGTGCAGGCGTGCAGCGGTATGTAGTGCATTATGCGTACCAACACTGTATCCAGCAGCTGTGCCGATATATGCACTTGGGAGGTGGTAGGTGTTACAGTAGCCATGTGACATATGGTCGATGACACCTGACCGATGGGTATGCATTATGGCAGCACTGTCATGTAACAGCGACATAGCAGACTGTATGCACATGGCAGGGTAGGATGGTGTGTGACACACCTGTGACCACCACCTGCACACATGCATGTGGACAGGTGTTTAAACACATGATGTACACACATACTGCCATGTGTGCTGTTACTATGCCACCATATGACTGCCCCCATGATGGGTATGCATGTGGTAGGGGGTTGCAACTGTGTTATGGACATCGGACACCGCACATGCATGGCTGCACCATGCACGGTACACGTGTCACATGTATCCCCTGTTGCCATGTGTGTATGCATTGCTACGTTGTGACGTGTGTCGACATACATGGAACATGGACTGTGGTATGGTATCGCAGCTGTCACAGGCAAACTGTACAAGGGTATGTGTCCCAGTCAACACCGCTACACCCTGTAGGGGGAGCATACCACAGACATGTGTCCACCTTCCATTCGTGTGTGTATTACCGCGTACGCCAGTGTTATGAATGTGGTACATCACAGGCTTTGTATGTGTCCTGTGTGCAGTCCATGCACACAGCCAGACAATCACATATATGACATATCCGGACTTTGTTTCACTGTGGTACAGCTGCAGTCATGTGTCATATCTGTGTCAGGGCCATGGTATGTGTGGAGCACGCCTGTCCATGTATACCGATATGGGCAGACTACATCACAGCTGTGGGATCATTGATAGTACATGTGTACTCTGCATGACGGGTGTACACCACCATATAGACCTGTGGAAATATGTCACATGCTGTTGCTGGACCGTGAGGCATACTGCTGCACCGATGACATGGTGCTGGCATGGCAGCTACAGTGTTCACTGCAGTGTGTACATGTTCAGCCTGCACCCGTGACGCCTGTGATGTCATCTGTGTGTGTACGTGTAACTGCATGTGTATCCACCCTGTGCGTGTGGACGGGTTTACCTGGCCGTGACTTGCGGTGTGTACACTCCGTCTGCATGCTGGATGGCGCGTAGCACATACTAAGTGTGTGAGCATGCCCGGGTTGCTGTTGTGTAGGTGGACACACACGATGGTCCACACTCTGCCCTTCCATGATTCCACCCCATGTGTATGCATGTCTGCACTCTGCAGATTCTAAGTGTGTAAGCATGCCCAGTAAGCAGCTGTGTAGATGGACACACAGTACAGTGCACACCGGTTGTGTAGGTGGACACACATGACGGTTCACACTCTGCCCTTCCATGATTCCACCCATGTGTATGCATGTCCGCACTCTGCAGATTCTAAGTGTGTGAGCATGCCCAGTAAGCAGCTGTGTAGATGGACACACAGTACAGTGCACACCGCGCCCGTCTGTGAAGATACCCTGTGTGCATGTATGTTCCCCCTTTGCAACCGCCACGTGTGTGAGCATGCCCGAGTTGCTGTTGTGTAGGTGGACACACACGAAGGTCCACACTCTGCCCTTCCATGATTCCACCCCATGTGTATGCATGTCTGCACTCTGCAAATGTTAAGTGTGTGAGCATGCCCAGTAAGCAGCTGTGTAGATGGACACACAGTACAGTGCACACCGCGCACGTCTGTGGTTATACCCCGTGTGCATGTATGTTTCCCCTTCACGACCGCTAGGTGTGAGGGCATGCCCAGTACGCCATTCGGGGGTACACAGTACAGTCGGCACCGATGTCCGCTACTAGGCGTGTAGCCATGGCCAATGACATCCTGCATAGCCATGGTGGCCATCCAGGTGAGTCATATGTGGTTGATATGTCACAATGGCTGCCTACATCATGCACGCCGGTTGCCCTCTCATAGGGTATACTGTCTGTGGTGCATCCCGTATCCATGTCATGATGTTGTGCTCCGTAGTTAGTTGGTATTCCCAAGTGCAGCACTACCGTGTTACTGTACGCCCACCTTGGGATGGTAACATGCTGTGTGACTGCGCACTCTGTCTTCATTCCCTATCGGCTGCCTTGCCTCTGCAGATGATATCACCCACTTAGGGGTATGCCTCCTGACAGTGCTGTGCTCAGTAATCTCGGTAGCGCGTTCTGTAGATGCATCATGCTGTAGTGTGGTCATGTAGGTAGACATAGGTTCAACTCCTGGCCCTTCCCCATGTGTGTGTGTGTGTGTTTCCAGCTGCCCCTGGAAAGAGTAGTTCTTTTAGTCGCTTCGCAACACATACCTTGGCTATTGTCAGCTATTCCTTTACGGATGATGTCACCCGCCTAGAAGTATGCCTCTGACAGCACTGTGCTCAGTAATCTCGGTAGCGCGTTCTGTAAATGCATCATGCTGTAGTGTGTTCATGTAGGTAGGCGTAGGTTCAACTCCCGCCCCTTCCCCGTGTGTGCGTGAGGTGTGTGTGTGTGTTTCCAGCTGCCTCTGGAGATGGTCATGCTTTTAGATGCTTCGCAACACATACCTTGGCTATTGTCAGCTATTCCTTTACTGATGATGTCACCCGCCTAGAAGTATGCCTCTGACAGCGCTGTGCTCAGTAATCTCGGTAGCGCGTTCTGTAAATGCATCATGCTGTAGTGTGTTCATGTAGGTAGGCGTAGGTTCAACTCCCAGCCCTTCCCCGTGTGTGTGTGTGTGTTTCCTGCTGCCTCTGGAGATGGTCATGCTTTTAGACGCTTCGCAACACATACCTTGGCTATTGTCAGATATTCCTTTACGGATGATGTCACCCACCTAGAAGTATGCCTCTGACAGTGCTGTGCTCAGTAATCTCAGTAGCGTGTTCTGTAAATGCATCATGCTGTAGTGTGTTCATGTAGGTAGGCATAGGTTCAACTCCCGGCCCTTCCCCGTGTGTGTGTGTGTGTGTGTGTGTGTGTGTGTTTCCAGCTGCCTCTGGAGATGGTCATGCTTTTAGATGCTTCGCAACACATACCTTGGCTATTGTCAGCTATTCCTTTACGGATGATGTCACCCGCCTAGAAGTATGCCTCTGACAGTACTGTGCTCAGTAATCTCGGTAGCGCATTCTGTAAATGCATCATGCTGTAGTGTGTTCATGTAGGTAGGCGTAGGTTCAACTCCCAGCCCTTCCCCGTGTGTGTGTGAGGTGTGTGTGTGTGTGTGTGTGTGTTTCCAGCTGCCTCTGGAGATGGTCATGCTTTTAGATGCTTCGCAACACATACCTTGGCTATTGTCAGCTATTCCTTTACGGATGATGTCACCCGCCTAGAAGTATGCCTCTGACAGCACTGTGCTCAGTAATCTCAGTAGCGCGTTCTGTAAATGCATCATGCTGTGTGTTCATGTAGGTAGGCGTAGGTTCAACTCCTGGCCCTTCCCCATGTGTGTGTGTTTCCAGCTGCCTCTGGAGATGGTCATGCTTTTAGACGCTTCGCAACACATACCTTGGCTATTGTCAGCTATTCCATTACGGATGATGTCACCCGCCTAGAAGTATGCCTCTGACAGCACTGTGCTCAGTAATCTCGGTAGCGTGTTCTGTAAATGCATCATGCTGTAGTGTGTTCATGTAGGTAGGCGTAGGTTCAACTCCCGGCCCTTCCCTGTGTGTGTGTGTTTCCAGCTGCCTCTGGAGATGGTCGTGCTTTTAGATGCTTCGCAACACATACCTTGGCTATTGTCAGCTATTCCTTTACGGATGATGTCACCCGCCTAGAAGTATGCCTCTGACAGCACTGTGCTCAGTAATTTCGGTAGTGCATTCTGTAAATGCATCATGCTGTAGTGTGTTCATGTAGGTAGGCGTAGGTTCAACTCCCAGCCCTTCCCCGTGTGTGTGTGTGTGTTTTCAGCTGCCCCTGGAGAGAGTAGTTCTTTTAGATGCTTCGCAACACATACCTTGGCTATCGGTGTCTATTCCTTAATGGATGTTGTCACCCACCTAGACGTATGCCTCTGACAGTGCTGTGTTCAGTGGTCCACGTAGCGCGTTCCATACCTGTGTCATACTGTCTTGCGGTTGGGTAGGTGGGTGTAAGGTCAATCCCCATGCCTGCCAGCTGTGTGTGTGTGTCTATGCTCCCAGCCGCATGGGTTCATAGGTTATGGCTTTAGAAGTTCCGCAGAACACTTATATCCTGCCAACATCTCTGTGTTTGTGGATAGTGAGACGCAGCTCGTGGACTGCCTTTGTGCCTGCTGTGGTTGGCGACCTCCGTAGCGTGTTCTCCACGTGCGCCCTGCTGTGGTGTGGTGGGGTGGTGCTGTGTACGTTACACTCCCGGCCTTGCCACATGTGTCCGTCTGTATCTCTCTCGATGTATATATACATACATATGTTATGCCCATAGCGCTGCTCTTGCATGGGCAGCTGTCTGTCCCATGTATCGCATATTTGCACGGCTGACACATAGAACTGTGGTACGATGCATATCCACTCATTGTCCATGCAACGTCCGTATTCCGGCACGCCCTAGAGACATCTGCTGGATATCGTGGCAGACAGCTATCCTTGCTGTACTGACACTGTACCCGTACACGCCATAAACCTTGTGTATCATTGCCTGTTTATGGTTGTGGGTATGTCTATCTGAGCTGTGTGCATGGTCGTGTGTATGTCCCGCTATAGCCGTCTGTGCAGGTGTCGCCACTATGGGTAATCCTTGTAGACCTCTGTTTCATGTGCACTTCAGCACATACCTGAGGACCATACTACCCCTCCTACGGCAGCACGGGAGCGGCCTTAGATCAACCGCTGCCCTAGGCGATAGGGCTCCATGGCGCCCACCACCACAACACATGGTGCCCCCATCCTGGTGTACCTACATGACATAACTACTGGAAAGGTGGCCCTGCTAGTGCGGCGCCCTAGGCAGCCGCCGGGTTGTCCTATGCCTAAGGCCGGCTATGAGCACATCCCATCATTTTGGAGTGGATCCTAGTGTTTCCACACACATGTATCTGTGTCTGTTCATAGCACTCCACCTCAGGGGACGTATATCTTGACACGGCCTTAGGAGATAGTGGGACACTCGGGGCCAGTCATGTCATGTTTCTCTTGGAAACATTGATAGTGGGCACAGTGATATGTTATGCATGCGTATGGCATTTCCGTCAGATGTGGTGTCTTCCTCGCATGTTTGTCGTTGTGTCCTGTCGTCAGATATCATGTGGCCGCCGGACTGCTACTGTTACGTGGAACACAGTGGACATATGAGGCAGACCTCTACTCAGTCTGTGTACATCTGTGCAGTTGCAGGGTATGTGACTACTACAACATGCCTACTGTCTGCCTACAATACACACAGAGTGTGTGGCGGCATGACAGACCACATGGCATTACTTTGTATTTGCACGGCTCACCCACGCAGCCAGTTGTGTTCCTCACACAGGTCTACATCTGCTTATCCACACTACTTGTTCTTTCCTGTACCATATGTGTGCGTCGTATTTGCGCTTCCCGTCGGTGGCGGGGCTCACGTACGGCTATGGGGGCCTGACATTTTTTATGCTGACACTTCATGGCACACTGGGGGACATGTCACCTTTGTGTCTGCTTATCTTCCACATTGACCTTCGCGGGTCATACGTTGTCATCCACAGTTACCGGGGTAGGACATATGCATGTTTGCACATTTGTCCTGCTGTCTTTCTTCCCACCTGTCAGCCTAGGATCACCGGTTCAGTACATGTATTCTGGATAGGTATCTCCTGCATACCCTGACCTGTTGTCATTATGTGTAAACACCCTGACGTTCGGCCATTGCCCTTGTTACATTTCACATAGTGCTGTGCCTTCCTAGCTGATTGCTGCCTAAGCATTCCGGACTGTGTGGTGGATGATAGGGATCGCTATTTCCATTGCATGGGTAGTGACACTCATAACATCCGTATTCATGGCTACGCCAGCATACCTCTCCAGTGTACCTGGTTATGAGGGACGTACCTCATTTGGGGTCTTCAATGGGTCATGCTCCTCGGACTCCCTCAGAGTTCCACATTGGAAGGGTCTGTTACACATTCAGTGTTAGGAATGGTTTAGGTGTAATCCATAAAATATCCAACATGTACACAACCAGCCAACAGAGCATGGAACCAGCGAAATAATAATATATAACATACCAATCAACATAAAATAACTGCTGGTACCTTATGGCACACAATCCAAACAACACATAGGTAGATTAAACAGTCAATGTAGCAATAGTATACTTTGCATCATTAGTGGGGATTAAGGCATGTGCTATACCCACATCCCTCCCACGGGGCGGGCCAACGGATTCTCTGTCAAACAACACTGAGCCCCATTTCTGCATACCCAGGATCCCATGGCTGCAACCCTCGAAGGTACACATTACACATCCTTCATGTGTGCGGGACTGGGATGTGGACGCACTTCTATGGACTCGACAATCTGGGGATTTCTGTTCATATGTCTTGCATTTCATGGACACGTGTCATCAACCTTAAACACGCTGGTGGTGCATATGTCTAGCTGTGCCGTAGTCACGGCTGTCACTTCTTTTGCAGCAGGGGTTGCAAATGGAGCAATTTTTGGAGTCCTACAATGTACACCAGTGTGCATATGTAAAGTGTAGAACTTGTTGGACTGTCACCATCTGGCCAGTGGTTTTGACTGATGCTGTATGTTCCCCGTTCGCGGATGTCTGTTTGACTACCCATATTATGTATTACTTGGCATATCTATATCCATGTACCAGTAAGCAGAAATACAGCAAACCTTGAGTCCTGGTCATCTTCATAAAAGACATTAATGAACATAAACCAGACCAAAACAGACGATGACAAAAACGATACACTCCACAGTCCAAAGATACTGAGCGCTTTCACCCTCTAACATGGGGCATCATCAGAGTACAAAATACATTAGATAGTCATCCCTTATATACTTCCTTCAGAGTCAGTTTAAAGACAATTAATCAATAAACTTGCTCATAGTTAAGTAGCCAATACTCCAAGTCTTAAAGATAAAGTGACATATAAAAATCAGTGTTGCATACATAACTTAATGGAAACATTAATACAACAACAATGTGTTAATATAAATACAATATTGGTAAATACAATCAGTAAATTGAAAAATAATTGATAATTGTTGTGAGTAAACCTTAGAATGTAGTGTCTTGATAATAAAATTATGTGTATTAATGTGTATAATTGTTGTATTAAGATTCCAAATCATTGAATAAATAAGTACAATTAAATACATATTTTGTATAAATATAAATGTAAATAAGAGTTACAATGTTAAATAAAAATATGACTGTATATACATATATAAATATGATATGAAATAAACTGTATTTGTTTACATCTTGTTTTCGAGTGACATATCTATGTCCATGTGTCATATATACGGGCCGTCGGACTGTTGTGTGTAGATATATACATGTGAACCCCTTGTTTCATACCTTGCTTTGTTACTGTCTGTGGATTACCTGTGTACACACATCTATTACCATACCATACCTTTCCACTGTACAGGTTCTGGCAGGGTGTATGGCTGGCTGGCCCTTAATCTTGCTATGTGTTACATTGACCTGTGTCTATCTGGCAATTCGCTGGCGTGTCATGTGAGACCTTCTTGATTCTATAGGGACCTGATCCCGTAATTGTGACGTGCTTCCACTGGCCATATATTTCTCTGTCATCTGGGATCTGTATGTAACCAGTCCTTTCAGGACACTTTCTATTGTTGTTCTTTTTTGGTTACATATATGAGTGCTTTGGTATGTTGCGCTATTATTGTGTGTGGAGCATTTCTCCATGGGCCTCTGCTGACACTGGACATATATCCAGCTAGCCTAGCACGGTCAACAAGTGTGAGCCAACTAAACACAATTTGTACGGTGGCACCTTCTGACAAGTGGGTCGGGTTACAGATGCATAACCGTCGTCAATCCCTACTACTAACACACACGTTATTCTATCCACATTCTATGTTTGTCTTATCACATAGCATGTGTTTCTCACTATTTCTACCGGTACTTTACATGGCATTGTCTGATTCCATACTTTCAGAGGCTGACAGTTTTGAGACATGTATAACTAACGTGGAGGACACAGCATTAACTTTCCCTGCTGTGAGCGGATCACACACGCACAAGCGCACTTGCATTTCCTAATTGTGGGTTACGCGCAGGCGCACATGCATATCCGTATTCTGGTTACATATGTTTACTGGGTCTGTGTGGTTACGTGGTCTGTATTAGTTGTGACTGTTCCGGTAACATATCTCTGATCTGGTTGACGGACGTGTGCGGAACACACTTTCACCTTTACACATGTAACTGTCTTTGCGGCATGGACGCATTACATACACGTTCACATTTATATGTTCTATAGTCGTAATTCAAACAGGACTGCATTCACGTTTGCCGGTTGCTGTGACCACTACACGTTAGCTGTTCTGTCTCATTTATATGCATACCCATGGTACTTAGCTACATTAACATATCCCCCCACCCCACCCCCCCGCACTCACGTACGTCACAGGCATCCATTCTCCTGCTGGGAAAAGTGCGGTACTACATGTTACACATTCCTTATTCTCTACCGCTCATGGCCAAGGATGCATATGTCGTGACCGCAGGGATATTCAGATCACGGGGGCTTATAGCCCCTACGCATACAGGCCTTCGATTGTCAGGGTGTTCCTGTGGTGCTTTGGGTTTGGTCTTGTCCACCTAGTGTACGGAACTGCCCTGACCGTGTACGAATGTCAGACGAGTCACATGGGCACGGTTTGTCCGTGTCTATGATACCATATCCCCCCCATTATTCCTAACCGTGCGCGCTGATTGGCCGGCGTGCCCGTTGTAGATCGTGTCATAGTAATTGCACACGGTCTGGTCGACCGGACCTATTTCCATTACTATACCTCGGTATTTATAACCTGTCTCGTTATGTTACATGGGTTTAACATTGCGTGACAGCTTTCACTGAGCCACGGACATGTCTGTTGCTTACTTTGGGGCAGTCCCGCTCTGCTACACACATTTAACATGGCGGAACAGGTTGAACAGCACAGCAACGGGGACATCGGGCTCTCCGTCGCTGTTTTGTATTGAATCGCTATGTTGACTTTGTTTCACATAGCGAGACAGTGTTGACATTGGCAATGGACATCTCACGCAGTACGTCCGCACCGCCATGGGTGCCGTATGTCTGCGGATGGGCGGCGGACAGGCATTATGCTGTGCCATTATGTCTGGGAATATATGGTTTCTTTCCCTAGATGATATGGCATACTAGCAATGACCCGCGTCTGGGTGTGGGTACTGCTGTATTTACACACGGTTGCCTTTGTGTGGTCCCTCGGGCATCGGCCTCAGGACCGCACCACGTCTACCGTGGGTATATCTAGCATTACCCACATCCGGGCATGGGTTATTGCTATGGTATTCCGTGTGTACGGGCACGTGTGTTTGGACAACCTACAATAGCTTCTGCTATTGGCATACAATGCTGTGGGTGGTGCCGGTTACCATACATATGCCATGTTCTGTGTTTGTCCCATTCACACTTGTCTATCCCCTGTCCTCATTCGTACGTGGATATTTCTGTGGCACATGATTGAACTATGTATTACCTGCAGGTATGCTGTGTACAGTGCACATATGTCACGGTTGATTACAGTGTATCTGTGTACCTACCTCTGTGATACTGAGGACTACCACACATCATTCGCAGCATTACATGCGTATGTCCATACTATTATTCGGTGGCCTGTGGGGGGTTGTCAGAGCGACGGTTACATGTGTCCCTGTTTGTGCATGCATCATGGTGGTCTTTGACCGGCCTCCGTTGCTATCGTGGGATGGACGGTGGTGTTGGTGTGTGTTTGGGTTGTGTTTCTACTGCCGATACGTCAGTGGGGGGTGGGGTTGGCACGTGTTCCTCTTTGCAGGGGGCCCCATCCTGGACATTTGTGTCATGCGTCGACACTTGGCACGTGCCATATGTCCTGTGATATTCCCACAGTCGTGTATGCCTTCCTGCATTATTACTGCGTGTTACTGGCAGTTTGTATCTGTTATGCATGGCTATTATGTTGGATAGCTTAGGCTATTCCCATGATATGACATACCCATTCATCCGGGCATATACGTGTTATTCAATCCTTTGCATTGGCCGTGGGTGTTTGGCCATACGGCACCACTATTATCTACGTGTGATGTCCCACCTTCACCTTCTGTGCATGTGGCACCCTGTTGGGGTGTCCTGCTTGGTGGGCGGATGTTCCGCCCTATGTGTTGTGTTTGACATGTCTGCATAGCTAATCATCGGTACAGTGGCTGCACATACTGCTTTGTCCAGATGTGTGCAGTTATGGGCACCATGGCGTGTGAACGCCTATGGGGTTTCGACAGGTCCGTACCACATGCGGGATGTATGCATTCTGCCAACACATTCACATGCGGCCATTTGGATATCAGTACCTGAGGTGGGATGTTGACATGTGGGGTACATATTTGCACGCGTGGCACTGCCTAGGACAATACTTCATACTACATTTGGGGTATACCCACTGTGTGTAGGTGTGCAGCTGCGCAAGGCTGCTAGCTGGATTGGGTGGACGGTCGTACATGGGTGCGGGTTACGTGCTATGACGGGGCTGTTGTGTATTACATTTGCATGCATGGGTTCTGCTTCTGGATATTCTGCTTCGGCATACGCCATCCTATGTGTATGCGATGGGTACGTTGCTGGGTCTAGTACATGTTGCTATGCACATGTTTGTCTGTGTTTAGGGTATCTGGTTTCTTTCTGGTTGTTATATAGACACGGCTGCCCAGCTGTGTACTCTCACTACCACTGTGGAACTGCTGGTGACCATGCACAAGTATGTGTGTAGGTGCGGCACGCTGACATGCTGCGGTACACCTTCACTGGGTATGCCCACTGACAGTGCATTGCGTGACGGACACGGTATTACGCGTATCCTTTGTTCCTTGGACGGGTACAATTTGGACTTCGTGGGTTAATGTTTGGTTCTCCGTTTTGTGTAGACGGGTACTATGTTGCATACTCTGCGTACGTTTCATTATCCACGGACACTGGTTGGTGCGGTTACTATTGCAGGTGGCCTGTGACAGTCAGCACTTTAGGTTGCTCCTCGCCGGCTTGGCCACGCCTACGGGCGCATCCTACTTGGGCTCGCGCACGTGCCCTCTGTACGTGGTTGTGGTTGCGGCGCACACTCATTACTATGCATGTGGCGCTGCTACGCCGGTTATACACTGCACTGCCGGCGCAAGCCTTACACCAGCCTTGCGCCGAGCTTCATGAATCCGGGGGGTAGTCTTTTTAAACTCTAGACCATCTCTAGAATAAGATTTTTCTGATGTCATTTTCTGACATCCATGACTGCACCAGAAATCACAGAACTTCCAAATATTTTTCTATTAGCAGTTCTTTAAACTAATTCTGATGTCCTCTGTTCCAAGTTTCATCAACGGGTAACATTTTGGTTGATTTGTACTGTTCCTTCAAGTCATAATTTTTCTCAGCAGACATGATGGATTTTTATGTAAGAATTTTTGAAGGTCTATTTGTTCATTTATACATGTTTTTGGCCTGGTTAGTCTGACTATCTGAGAAACTATTTTCATGGGATACCCAAGGTGGTATTCAAAATGGGTAAGGGAAATTCGTCCAGAGCAACAGTTACAGTATATTTCTTATTTTAGATATGTGCTATGGGATATTTTACTTCAACCTGTGATACCACCAAGTCACATAGAAACTTTGTTTATCATCTCATTCCATATAAAGGAGAGCACATTAATTTAGCAACACACTCGTTATGGGGTACACTACACTAAAACTGCTACTGTTGAAAAAGACAACAAACCTTGCGTGGGAATAAAGCACACACTTTTCTGATCTTATAGCACTAAATGTAAGTGGTCTGCTTATTGAGCCAATAACACATTATGGCCAGAATCCACTATAATGTATTGCAATAAGTACAGTTATAGAATTTCTGACAGCCAAGGATAATGGTGATCATCTGCTTTCTATCTTTGAATAATGGTCATGTGTATCTCTCACTAATCTAGAGATATTTATTGTCCACAGGTCTATCCTGTTACAACAATCCTGCAGGTAGACATCATTAAATAGCATCTAATTGTCAAGTGGTAAATGAGATACATCCTAGAATTTAAGTGTTGGTGATGTACTACCTTAATGTTTCAGTAACTCATAATTCTGCATTTGTTTTGCAAAACACCATAATGCGTCATGGTCTCAAAGTTTACTGCATGGTACTGTGGCATTTGACAAGCAGGGATTTAATTACATATGGCACTATCTGAGAGAAATGTGTAAGGGATGATATATCCTAGATTTCTATAATTTAACAGTAGCGTTGACATATAGTGTTACTGTTTGTGGAGTAGTGTATTAAAAAAAGCACAATTTTTATCAATAGCTGTATTTTGACTAAACCTGTCAAAAGAAAATGATGATTCCGAAGATAGATGCATAGGAAATTTCTCTTTATACCCAGTGTTGTGCAATCCTGAAGTTAGTACAGTTAGAGATGCAGGCTTACAGTGGTGTTGAGGATGCTGTTTATGTAATTCTTAATTGAGGTCAGTGATGATTTAGACTGTTTAATTTCAATGGAACTGGTTCTAATGAAAGTGTATGCAGTGTATAGCCATCCATCCTTTGACATTATCAGCATCTTTTTCTAGACAATTTTTAGTTGTAGCATGAGCCGTGTACTTCAGAGAGGTAACGTAATTCTGTCATGAGGTTATGCTGACCTTCAAACCTTGAGCTATCAATCTGTTCAACATCTTTACTAGGTGGATTTCATGTTACTGCTTTGTAATATTTCAAATTATGATATCATCAATTATGTTAAATCTTCATATATAGTTGCTTGTCCACCTTGGAGGACTTCAGGATCTGATGAGAGCCCAGATAACAGCCCTAAGAATCTGTAGTGACACAATGATATATTGAAAGTGCATATCTATGGAGGAGTATATCAAATTTGACTTTGTCAAGATCTCTGATTTGCAACAAGCACAAAAAAGACAAATCAGCATTTGGCATAGTGGCTCTTACCTCTCCAGTAGCATTAGGTGGATAATGATCCATCAGGTCTTGCAAGTCTATATATATCCTGACCTTGTCCTACTTCACAGTGACAACATTCATCCACTCTGTTGAATCTGTATTTTCTATTATGGCATACTTTTTTCATATATTTTAGCTCTTGGTCAGTCCTAGCTTCAAACACTGTAGGCACCATTCTTGGAGCAGGAATCTGAGGTATTGTATTAGGTAAAATATTTGGCTCGCTATTGCCTTTGTCAAGCCTGAGATTTAAAAAAAAGAAAACATAGGAGAAGGATGAAGTTTGAACATTGCTTTTTTCCTATAAGCCTTTTACAGGGTGCATGCCCCCAACACCACATAGGTTCATAGGTTCATAGGTAGGTACTAGGACTACCAGCCCTAGAGCCTATATAAGCCTAGCCAAATGAGGTTCCCTGGCTTTTACCACCCAAGAAAATTATTTTCCTGTGCCCCTGTTGAGCAGAGCCACAGCAGTGATCCTCATGGTGAATTTACTGTTTCCCATCCAACTTTCAAGATTTCTCTTAAAGAGGGCGAATGAGGAGCTCTGCTTGACATGAATGGGTAGCCTGTTCCAGTGCATGGGAAGTCTCTGAGACAGGAATCTATCCCTCCAACATGTTCTGTTTATTGTGGTGACAAGGTTTAGGTCCCTGGTGTGTGTGGCTCAGAGGGATTGGGATTTTTTTAAGTGTGGCATGTCCATCAGATATGGGTTTGGCATGGCTTTGTATGTTAGGTAGAGGTGATATGCAATGGAGTAGAGCTGGAGTTTTCCGAGATGGTCTGCATATGGCAACTGTTTGAGGCCAGTAATCCTCCTAGTGAGGTATTTCTGTGGCCTTTTTAGTTGTTGCAGATGTCTTGCGAGGTACATGCTGTGACACCCGTGTCCTGGCCCAGCATTCAAGGATCTTCAATCCTCACCACTAACACCAGTGAGGGGCATCTCATATAGGAGGAAGGGATAACAAATACACACATTAAAGTACAATTTCCCTTAAGAGCACACAGAGACCACAGTCAGTCCAGGGTTGGTCGCTCCCTTGCTCTCCATTTCCCCAATAAGACTCCCCACTGGCACAGCTATAGGGTCCAGATCTCAGCCTAGTGGGCAAGCTAAAACTTCCAGCACCCTCTCTGTCCAACCAGTGCTTCATGTCCCTACCCAAGTAGCTGACACACACACACACACACACACACACACACACACACACACACACACACACACACACACACACATTTTGAGAAGAGTTTATACAACCACGCAAACACTCCTGGGGAAGGCTGGCACAGGTTCTCCAGCTGTGCCCCTTTTTCTTAGACTATACGGTACTTCCAAAAAAGAAAAAGTAGGTAGCATCACCAAAAGCAGAGCATATCAACCCAGTTTTTCTTTTAAGAACAGGAAAAATCTAAAAAGACTGCTATGTTATAAAACAGAAACTGAAGTCACCTCCAAAAACAGGAGCTTTCAAATGAGTAGGAGAGTTGGTACATTCAAAAGTGAAAGTTGCAAGGCATGTTCTTACATTAACAACTGAAATATCTTTACACATCCCTTAACTAAGAAGAACTATAAATTTGAAGGATTTGCAAATTGTCGGAGTAAGAACACCATATATGTGGCAACCTGCAGTCACTGTAAGGAATACTACATAGGAAAAATTAACCAAATGTTTAAAGAACGTATCCTAAAACATTTATCCGACATAAGAAATAAAGTTACTAGCAATGCACTTTATATGCACATTAGTACAAATAGTAGCCATTCTTTTAAGTTTATGACAGATCAGCCACCAGGTCTGAATGCATTTGTTCCTTTAAAACCTGCACTAAAAGGAAAACCTCTTTAGCACTCTAAATAACTTAATTGAAAGGGTGTATATGTTGCTATGGCTACTAAATATCTTTGAATGAGTGAATATCAGAGAATGAAGGTATTTAACAGGATGTTTTACTGGCTAACATATAGGATTTGAAAAAGGTATTACACTGAAAGCGCTTATCGGGTTTATGAGCCAGTGTGTTTTATTTTATCATTGTTTTATTTTTATTAAAGGTTTTCAAGTTTCAATTTTTTAGCAGGATTGTTGGCAGAACCATTCTTCCTCTGAATTTTATACGGTAGTACCAGCTGCCACCACCCACTAATATTTATCAGCTACCCAAATGCCCTTAAAAGGGTGTCCAATTATTACTGTCAATATTATTATCCAATTGGTAGTATAGTCCATGGTTAAAGCTATTGGAGTGGCTTTGTACCATTTTACCAAAGGCATGCATGTACTCTAAAGAGCTTAAATTATCTCTACAAAAACAGCCACAGTTGAAAGGGTTTAAAAATATTTAATAACAAATAGTCAAAACACAACACAATACATTTACTACACAGTGCTAGTCAAGAGTTCAGAGATCACAGAGAACTACGTAAAATAATTCAGTAGTACATTTCTGACATCACAGAAAACACTTAATCTAATCCTTCTAGTTTCTAGCTATTTATAAGAGAAAACACAAGTCTAAAATAAACTTATAGAGCAGGACAGTGCTGATGTGTTGGATGGTCAAGACAAAAATGCTTAATGCTCTCTGATTCTCTCTGTTTTTAAAATCAAATTCCTGGTTCACATTACATCATTCTTCACACTTCCCTGGGTTCCCAGGCTAACAGAAACTATATTTACATTCTTCACCTCTGGGCAGAAACCATTGCAATAAAGGACATTTATGCATGCAAATTCTGGTCATTAACTCTGCCCTTAAAACAATAGGCATAAATCTTTCATCTAGACTGGTCGGATCAATGTTTAAGTCAAAGGGTCACAACATGCGTTACTTGGTCAGCAGAGTGCACTGTTGTTACATTTATTCCAGTTCCACACGTAACACTATTTTTACCATTTAAGACAACAAGTCTGTGGTTTACATTAATATTTACAGATGACAGAATTATCTCCAATATTCTATCTGGCTAGGCTGGCAGCCTTCATCTATCTTAACTCAATCTTCACACATGCCAAATGGGGTGTTGTACTCTATAATGGGTCTGATGAGAGATGAGTAGAGAGGAACAATGACCTCTCTTTTTCTGGAGGAGAACCCCTTTGTGATGAGGTGTGCCATGTAGAAGGATTTCCTGACAACTGTGGCAACGTGATTATCAAAGGAGAGACTACTGTCCACCTGAATCACGAGGTCTGTTATCACACTTTCTGTGTTTAGTAGGCTACCGGTTATGTGGTAGTTCATGGGTATAGTGTTTTTCCCAAAGGGGATGATAATGCACTTCTTGGCATTGAGCTTCAGGCTATGACTCTGACATCAAGAATCAGTCTCGGTGAGGCCTCTTTGTAGAATGTCCACATCCTTAGGTGAATCAATTATGGCTCCTAGTTTGCAGTCATCAGTGAATTTCATTAGCCAGAGACCAGCTGTATTAGCCTGGACTTCAGGGAAGTAGATATCGAACAGGAGAGGACCCAGGACCAAACCCTGTGGTACTTCGCTTGTCACTGGTCTGAATTCAGATTTGGAGTCAGCTACTTTCACTGTGTGTGTTCTGTCAGTGAGCCAGTTGGCCACCCATCCCATGACATAGGGATTTATGCCCAGTCCAGTGAGTTTATCTATAATACCAGAGTGGGGGATGGTGTTGAATGCCTTGGCAAGGTCAAGATAGGCTGTGTGCACCACCTTATCTTTGTCTACAATTCTGGTGACTGCTTTGAAGAAGTCAATCAAGTTTAAGAGGCATGATCTACCTTTTAAAAATCCAAACTGAGTGGGCTCCAGAGTTTAGAGGTTACCCATGTCTTTGTTTATAAGCTCCAGGATGATGCGTTCCATGGCCTTGCAGACCAGGCTCATCAGGCTAATGGGGCGGTAGTTCCTGGGGTCAGTGGTGGCACCCACTTTGTGGAGCGGGATAACCATTGCTATGCACCATTCCATAGGCAGAAAGCCTGAAGTGAGGCTATGGTTGAACATGGTACTTAGATGGGGTGCCAGTTCATTCTGTAGTTCATCAGAACGCAGACTGGGATGTTGTCCAGTCCCATAGATGCTGTGTTCTTGGCTTTGGAGAGTGCGGTCATTACCTGTGTGCCCGTGATTACATGGGGTTTGCAATCTTCTGGTATGGGGATGGGCCCTTTGGGGTGTGGGGGGTGAAGTTTGCACTGATCCTGTCTGCCAGGATGTTGGCAATATCAGATGGTTCAGTAAATGTAGTGCCATTGTGCTGTAGTTCAGAGCAGATCTGAGTGTTGCCATTGAGATTCTTGACATAGCTGAAGAAAGCTTTGTGGTTGTCATCGGAATCCATGGTGATTTTATTTTCTTAACTAGCTTTGGAAAAGTTTATGAGGGATCACAGCTTCTTGCCGAGGCTGACCAGGGAGTTCTTGCAATCTTGGGATTTTACTCTTTTTGCAACAGTTTCTTCCTTCTGTTGTAGAGTTTGTTTATGGCAGGGGACCACCAGATTGGCTTCCTTTTTTTGGAGGATAGCATCTTGGTTCTGCTGGGGATGGCACAGTCCATACACTCATGTATGTGCTTATACATTGCATTTGTATATGATTCAGCAGTGGTGCCTCTATTTTCCATCTGTGTGGGTGCAGTAAAGTTTGCCACTTCTGACTTAAGAAGCATGAAGTTGGCTTTGAAGACTTTTTTTATGGTGGTTTCCTTAATGGAGAGGGGGGTCCGGGATATGGAAGTCTAGGGCAATTAGCTTGTGGTCAGACCTGGACCTGACCAGTGAGGAGTTGACCTCTGGCATGGAACATCTGTTACCCAAATTGGTAATAACTAGGTCCAGGATGTTGCTACCCCTGGTGGGGGTATGGACAAGCTGATCCAGGGTGTTGGAATTGATGAATTCCAGAAAAAATTGGGCAAATGAGTTGGTACATGAGTACTTTTCCCAGTTGATGGAGGGTAGTTGAAATCTCCCAAAATTAGGGTATTGGGCTGTACCTTAATATTCTCCAGTATATCGAGAAACATCAAGTGAGCATCCTGGGGAATGGCAGGGGCTCTGTAACAAGCTACAACCTGAATTGCAGTCTTGCCTAGTGTTAATTGTACTTGGATAATTTCAGATGTGTTATGTTGAGCAACTAGCCTGGAGGTGTGAATAACCTTTATGAATATGGACACACCTCCTCCTTTAGTATTTCGGTCCAGGTTATGTGGCCAAAAGGTGTGGTGAGAATTGTAGTCTGGTAATGTAGGGGTGCTCTCTGGATCCTTAAATCAGGTCTCTGTCACTGCACAGATATCAATGTTCTCCATCTTAAGGAGAGCCTTAAGTGAGTGCATTTTGAGGTTTAGACTTCTAGCATTGAGTAACATTACCCTTAATTTTCATTTGTTTGTATCTACTATGGTAGTTTGTTTGACTTTTGAGCCTTGCCTAAAAAAGGCACTATAGGGGCAGCAATAGCCTTAGGCAGTAATATCAGAATCCCAGACGTGACAGATGCAGTCCATCTCTGGCAAAGCATCATGTCCTGTCTATCATGTAGTCCCAGGCAGGCAGATACTGGATTCCCTTGGAATGACACAAGAAGCTTAGCCAATTGTTGAAGTCAATCATTTTGTCCTTGTACTGTGGTATCATTCTGGGCAATGGCAGGATGCCACTCAGTGCTAGTGTCATACCTGCCTGGGCTACATGGTCAGAGAGCTCTTCCATATCTCTTTTCATGTAGTCCAGGGAGGTGCTTCTCAGGTCATTCACTCCAATATGGACAATGAGTCATACTTGTACTTGTGGAGTGACCTGAGTGCATGTGATATATGGCAGATCCTGGCACCTGACTGGCAGCTGACAGTAACATTCTCCTTGTTTAGCTTGGTGAGAGGGACATCAGTGTGCCTGACTATAGAGTCGCCAATGACTAGTGTGTTGGGTATGTTGTTTTGCCTTATGGGCTGAGGTTGAGTGGCACACTGATTTTGTTGGCTATGTGTTGTTTGGGTAGTGTTGGGGGGTAGTGGTTGCTTGTGTTTCAGCTTTGGAGACCTCTGTTGTTTGGCCAGATTTTTATTGAGAGCCTCTGCGAATGTACGTGTGTGTGTTATGTGTTACTATGTGTGGGTTTAGGTGGTGCAGATTTTGATGAGCTATGTGTTGAGTGCAGTGTGGTGTTAACCTTCTCCACTTGACTGTCTAGTCCAGTCTTGGCTGGAGAGAGCTTGGCTTCCAGTTTGGCTATATAAGTGCATCTCTCACAGGTTGTAGTGCTGGGTGGTAGAAGGAGAGGATTGTCAGTGTACATGAGGCAATTGCTACATTGCTCCAAGATGCACAGATTCATCAGATGGACAGGAAAAAAACACCAGGAGCTGACTCTTAGACATACCTGGTTAGTGCTTATTAATTTAAGTACTAAAAATTGATTTCCTCTTGATAAGTGAGGAAAGTTGAGTGCTGTGGTAATTTGTAGATTATTTAGTGCTTGCAATGAGATTTGGACAAGTGCTGAGCACAAAGAAACAGAAATCTGACTAGTTCTAATGGAACAGAAACAGTTTTGAGTGCTAAGGCTAGAAATCTGGCAAGTTCTAAGGGAAAATCTGAAGAGCAGACTTTCTGGCACCGGGAATAGTTTAACCATAATTAAATGCCACTGCACGATGCGCAAAAGTGCACAACATGGGTTTTTAAACAGAAAGATGAAAGGACAACCCCAAACAAATTTATACCAACTCCAACATCTTCATACCTTGCAGAAAGGAATATTCTGAGTAATGGCAATCTGGGACATTGCATACATAAATCCAGATTTTTGGCTATAGTCTCATTACATTTGGCTCAGTAAAGCAGGATCCAATATTTCAAATAATTATCAAAACATGTTTATATTTAGACTACAAAACCCTTAAAAAACTCTGATAGATCTGCATATTTCTTCAGAATCTCATCTGGATTCTTCACAGCCCATTCTATATTCATTGTCTTATGATTCTGAACTTGTAGCAGAGTTGTTAGCTGGTGCCAGAAGGTTCCTAGAGCAGCAAGGAAGTGGCCGAAGGAAAGCAGGAGTATGGAGGAGGAGAGAAAAGCTATGGAGAGTTTGAAGGGGAATAGGAAAATTTGGAGAAAAACTTGTTTGAAATGAAACGTCAGAGTGTAAATAAAGATTCCTGTGTCATGGATGTTACAATTGAGAAGCATTTAGCTGTCTTAATAGAGAAGGAGGAAAGAGAATCTGTTGAAGTGGTACAGATGACAGATGTGGCATCAGGAGGGCTTTCAGATGATGTTCTGTTAAAAATAACCAAGCAGGATGATTCAGATGACAGTTCTGCTGTTTCCTGGGGTGATATGGTAGTTATTTTTTTTTCGGTTGTGCTGAGGATGGTGATATGGAAAAGGAACCAGGTGATGTGGCAGCTCAAGATGCAGCAGTAAACATTTTTGCAGCAGTAACATAAAGAAATAGAGGAAATCAGCAACAAGCTGAGACGCTGTCTGGTTTTGTATTAGCAGTTAATGCAGTAACTAAAACATATGCAGCAGTGACAGCAGACAAGAAAGGAAAGCAACAACAAATGGCTAGTAAAACTGCTTTAAAAAAGGAGAACAATAACTGTAAGAATAATCACAAAAATGACACTATAATACACAGATATTATATATGGGACAATTTGGTAATTGTTCTGGGTATTAATGCTCAAGAAATTTAGTCTATTACACACTAAGAGGCTGTGACGTTTTGTGACTCAACATTTGAAACTGAGGGACTCGTTGAAGTATCTGTAACTGTGTAACAAAAATATGGGCATTTATCCGTGGAACAGTTATTTTATTCTGATAGTAACTTAAATGAAAAAAAATGTTATTTAGCAGTTTAGAGTTGATGAACTGGAAAATGTATGGCATGTTTGTGTGAAACTGTGAAAGTTAGAGATGAGAAAAACTTATAGAATGGAGGGTGGATGTTGGAAGGTGTTT